>NW_008825557.1:1359328-1361798 GCF_000699105.1 Pygoscelis adeliae
GGCTCCTGTCGGGGCCTTCGTCCCGTTGGCTGTCGGTTTTTTTTCGTGAGTGTGGGATTTGGATTCTTCCAGCCCGTGCCATTTCAGTGGCAGCACGGAGAACCTTAAAAGGTGTGCTGTCTCTGGGTAATACTGCTCTGTAAAGTCTTGTTGTGCGTATATATAGAGATACATAATGAACGAATTACGCTGACTACCTGCCGGCAATGCTATGGAGTATTATGTTTGTTAAACGCCAGTGAGAAGATGTTAAGTGTTCTGCATTTGGTGGAAGCAAAGACCTCGTGCTATTCTAAATAGGCTAGCTGGGAATAGATACAGAAAAAGCGTTTCAGGATATTAACTCACCCGTATGTTTGGTAGTAGAAATGTGCTAGTATGCAATTTTAAATAGATACTGTGATGAATCTTGCAGAAAGGTTAAAAATGTGCAACTGGTACTTTAGGAAATGGATGGTACATCGGATAGCTGCTTTGAAGTTGTTACAATGGAAAGGTCAGGTGCAGAGCAGCCATCTGCATCCTCGGAAAGAAGAGGAGTCGGAGAGGCCAAGAACGGGGACCCGGCAGAGAAGCCTCTGCTTTCAGAAGCTACAGGCGCTGTACAGTCAGAGGAGGGCTGCGAGCAGCAGGCTTCTCTGGAGCAGTTGGCTCGGAAGGAACAGGAGCAGTCAAGTTTAGCACAGTGGGAATTACCCAGCGAAGGACTAGGCAATCAAGAAGTGATCGGAGATAACGAGCAAGATGTATTTGAGCCAGATGCCCCATTCAGCGCATCATCTGAGAGCACATCTCCTGTTACCAACAAGAATTATTCTACTTTACTTGAATTAAGAAATTCAGAAAGGGAAGAACAAACATCTCAAAACTCGGTTCTGTCAGAGAGTGCGGCAAGTGGGACAGTAACAGGTAAAGAAGTTATTAAAATGTTGGACATTAAGGCTTAAAAGAGATTTATTTTTTCTTCAACTTGATTATGGCTTCTTGCACCCCCCACGCCCTCATTCTGTTCACGTTTGTTGGTTTTTGGTCTTGAAGTGACTTTTTAAATTCTCATATAAAACATGCTTCAAAAGGTGAGGAATGTATTCTTTATCTCAAGTTGCAGTAGCAATTTATAGACTAATACGGCATTTTATAGCGTGATCTTCATTTCCAGAAACGTGTGTGAGTATGTGTACGTGTTTTGTACACGCATTTGAAAAACAGCAGTGCATGATTCACAGGAGTACATGGGCTACTAACAGTTTAGACTAGACCATAGCAATCGCCTTACCATTTTACGTCTCTTAGATTCCCCTGTAACTTACCTGCCACCCTTCTGTTATCCATGCCTTTCTCCCGCAGTCCCCGAAACACTCCCATCATTTCCCGCACTTGTTCTTCTCCATTCTGGGTGGCCTGTGTTACTTCCTCTTCCCAGTTCAGTGCCCCGTTTTCTTCGGTCTTCCGAGCGGCCACAGTGAGTGACCCTTCCGAGTACGGAGCTGCTGACTGCCTTCCTCTTGGCTGGGCTGCATTCAGATGCTCTCATTCTGAGTAGCTGGCGATCGCTTCCTAGGCAGGGCACGGTATCAAGGCCAGGTAGACTCTTATCTCTCAATCAAAAAGAAGTAATTTCTGGAGCTTCGGGTTAAGTAGCTGTGGTTCAGAATGTAGTCTTTGAATAAACACCATGTCAATATTGCGTGATTCAGCCATCGTATGCTTAGGTCAGGCCTAAATTGGAGCAGGTTTAGGTAAGATTTTGCAATAAAAGTTCACTCTATAAATGGGTAACTTTGATTTAAAGTTATGCATTTGCAAATAAAACACTTACTGTAACTTTTTAAGAATTGTAGTATGAATGACTTTTTATTTGGTGACAGTATTACGTTTGGTATCTCTTTAAAAAGAGTATAATAATACTGTTTCAGCTTTCAAATAGACTGTCTTTCCAGCTCAAAAATCTGTGATTATTCTGTGTTGCAGTGTTTCAATAAAATCATCTCAGGGTAAACTTGAGTTATTTTATTTGTTTGGAGAAGCATATTAGGAATTAATTTTGGTTTTATTTTTAGGAAGCATGATGGAGGATGATGAAGCTCTTAGGAGCACTAGGGCTAACTTTGATGAAACTATCCAGTCTGAGGAGTTTTGTCTTGATCAGGAGCATTTTCCTGGCAAAGCAGTTCAACAGGATTACCACATGCCTGATGTCATAACTGTCAGAGTACAAACAGGTAAATGCTGGTTTTAAACATGTATCAATATATATAATTGCTCTAATCACAGTCTGTTACTAAAAGAAACTATTTCTGTCTTGGAACTTCCATTTTAACAGATTCTGATTCATTCCAAGATGTAGTTGTAAAAATTGAAAGACCGACCTATCATAAACCATTTCTGGGTGGATTTAAGAACAGGATAACAGGAGTGGAATTTCATAACGCAGGATCACAAACGATACCCAAAACCCGACCTGACAAAG
>NW_008825557.1:1361829-1385114 GCF_000699105.1 Pygoscelis adeliae
ACGCAGGTAATGGCTCTGTAGTGTCTTTTTAGAATGTTGGTTTTGCCAAACAGAATAGAATGTTGACACAATTATTTCCAATAGGAATGAGGAAGTAGATCAGAAATAAGTGTGCAACTGAAAGTATTTAGTGGATGGATATCATTAGTCTTGTGATTTTTGTTACAAATAGCTAATTTTGCCACTTACTGTAATGAAGAAAAAATCTCTGTATATGTTGTTACAATCTGACATGCATTTTTTCCCCAGACGGTTTTTGAAAAAAATAAGCCACAGCAAACAAAAAATACAACATCAACACAGATGACTAAAATTGGCCTGTACGTGTCAAACATGACTGACAAACTAGTAAGTCCTGGAAAGTATCTTACAGCGGAAGAATACCATAAACGTAGACTTGAAGCGGTAGGTTCTCCTCTGTTTGAAACTGTATCTGTAAAGCAAAGTATTACAAAGGTTATCTGAATATTTAATGAGTGTTCAGAGTGTTCAAAGAGTGAATTTAACAGTGAACTGCAAAACATCTGCTTAATCTTCACATTTTGTAATCTTTCAGATATGGGGGAAGCGTGTGTCTGCTCATTTACAATATTAGTGTTTTTAATGACATTTGAGACCTTGTGGTTTCTTAAATACTAAGAATTGTGATTTTACTGGTTTCTGTCTTACAGTGACAGTTAAGCTTCCATATAGAGCATTAGGAATTAAAATGGGCTTGTCCCTACGGCATTCTCATGATCTCTTTGGAAGGACCTAAGCTACAGGCTAGATATAAGGAAGAAATTTTTTACACTGAGGGTGGTGAAGCACTGGCACAGGTTGCCCAGAGAGGTGGTGGATGCCCCATCCCTGGAAACATTCAAGGTCAGGTTGGAGGGGGCTCTGAGCAACCTGATCTAGTTGAAGATGTCCCTGCCCATGGCAGGGGGGTTGGACTAGATGACCTTTAGAGGTCCCTTCCAACCCAAACTATTCTATGATTCTGCATGCTTAATGTATGGCCTCAAATGGATATAGAGTATTGGGTTAGGATTTAGGAGACCTGCATTCAGCTTATGGGTTTTGTGGTTTTCAGGTTTATTTGTTTTAACGGCCTGACAGGTTACCTTTGGCATACTGTTCTGTTTTGGATTGTGTTCAAGCTCCTGCTTTGGTAGAACCAGGTAGAACCTGGCTGTTCAAACACCTGCAATGCGCCTGTGGAGTTTTTTGGTGCGCTGAGTCGCCTCATGCAGGCAATTCTGATGACAGGTCCTGTATAGTCATTGTGCAGAGGATGCCAATTAGGCATTCCAAATTGCTTTTTGAAACCCATATATTCAGTGACTGCACACCTCACTTAAGTACACCCGACATCATGTTAGGCCGGGCACTGCTTTGTAAATTGTCTAGTTATTAATTTGATTGCTTAAAATAGACAGTCTGAATCTCACTAAAAACAGTTGGTTCCCCACGTGTCCAAGTAGGATAATTGTATTGACATGGTTGGCAAGATGCTTTGAAATCTTCTGGGTAGAAGTTTTCTGTAACAACTTCTTATTTGGTCAGCATCAGCTGACGGCAATAAGCATCTTGTAGAAGTGGAACCCAAATAGGTAGCCGTTTCCTCAGGACTGCCAATATGTTTTACTCTGATCATTACTGCCACTTACTGAAATCTGTAATGTATCTGTAGGTAATCCATAATGCACAGTAGAGAGACATCAGCTTGGTGTTTGTTCAAGTTGATGGGCTCGCACAGTGCAGTGTAGTTCCATATTGAAATACTAGCTGAAGCATATTCAAGAGAAATGTTAGGTTACGGTATCTCTAGAGACAGTATAACTGTATTAGTGTGGTTTTGTGCCTGATAGCCTTCAACGCTGAACAATGCTTATTAGCTCATGGTATTGACCTGGCTAAACTGCTTGTGGTGCAAGTGCTAACTCAGCTGGCAGATGCTCAGGCTTGTGCGTTGTGCTCCCTTAGCTTACTATAGACATTTCCCTAGTCTTTAACGACCACAGCTTTGGAAAGTGCATTTTTTAATTTTCTTTTTTAAGTTCTGTCACAACAGCATTGGCAACTTCATTTTCATTATTTGTTTACAAATAAAGTGCAGTTGGTTTTGTGTGTGTATGTGTTGATTTTTGTATTTAGAAATTTAAAAGAAATTTGGCAAATATGTGTCTAAATTATCAATCTAGACACTATATAAATGGATAGTATAATGAGGACCTCTGCCCACAAAGCTGAAAAGATTAAAAACAATACATGGCAAAATGCATTTTTTAAGGAGAGATTTGAAAAAGAAAAATAGATTTTGTAATTGCAGTTTATACTTTAACTTGATGATTTGAACCTAGTTTCTCTACTGTACTCGCTGATTAAACTCCTGTGGTTACCTAAATAAGTAAGCATACTAGTGTTTAGACTAATAGTACATTACTGGTTTTGTAACATTTAAACTAGTTTGAGTACAAGACAAATCTTAGAAAAAATGTAGTTAAGTAGCTGGAAAAAATAACAGTTAAAAAAAAATTATGCTGTATTGTTTTAAATTCACGATTCTTTGGTATTGTATCATATATAGGTAATAGTATTACAGACATATTTCCGTCGTTGGCATGCTATAAATGTAGTGCAAAATCTGAGGGAAGAAAAGAGGTTAAGGCTGGCATGGGAGGCCCAAGAAGAGTTACGGAGAAAAAAAGAGAAAGAAGAAAAACTGAGAAGGGAGCACGAACGAAGACAGAACCCTAAAACAAAAGAAGACTTTGAGCTACTGTACCATGCTTTAGCATGTAAGTTTTCTCCTAAAGGGATACTCTCAAATCAGCAAGAGTACGGTTTGTTTAAAACAAACTCTTCTGGTTTTGACATGTTTCTATAGATACTTCCTTGATTTTGTTGACTTACAGTGGAATTTCTTTCATTTTTAAAGAATTATTTGACTTTCATATATTTCTAGAAGCAGAAAAGGCCTTGACACTGTGTAAGCACTATTTAGCAATAACTAAAACAACCCTGTGTTATCAATGCTGTTTTCATCACAAATCCAAAACATAGCACCATACTAGCTATGATGAAGAAAATCAACTCTATCCCAGCCAAAACCAGCACACCTTTTTAGGAAATAATCAGCTTGTAGAATAATGCTATTTGGCAGGGTTTTTTGGGTTTGTTTTTGTTTTTCCATTAACCTCTAATGTTAAGGTCAGCTAGAGGAACAGGAACTGGTTTTTTGGATCAGAGTTACTTTAATCTTTTTATTCTACATTTAGGATGCTGAAAATAATACCATGAAGAAATTACTGTTAAGATCCTTCATTTGTCATTTAATATAGACGTTTTTTATAATAGATTAGATTTCTTCCCAGAATTTTACAATATATGACTGAGGTTATTCCTTTTGTCCTAGTTGTCTTCTCCTTCTGCTTTTGTTCCTTTATAATTTATTCCATGTTTCACAAAACTGTGTTGTCAAAATTTTAAAAAAATCTGTTAGGAGTCCTACAGGGCATCCTGAAAAACTTACTTTTCCTGTTGGAGTGGATGGTGTCTAATATAGGCGAGCACCTCTCAACTTTCCTGGAAAAATAAGGTGAATACTGCAGATAATTGACGTAACTTACAGGAGAATAATGTTGCAAATGTAACAAAAAACCTAGAGTATGTCCTTTTGGAAAAACAAAAACAATAGAAAGCAGTGGACTTGTACTAGCATATAATGAAACTGCAAGAGTTCTTTTTAAAATGTCTCCTTTTAAGCAAGATGCTTGCACTGTGACTTTCAACAACTCATGTTATCTAAGGCTACAGTGCTTGCTTATGATATAACTCTTCGGCAGTTTGGGCAGTACCATCCTTATAGCAGAACTGGCCCAATGGATTACCTGCTTCATTACAAAGCCACCTACCTTAAACCATCCCAGCTATTTCTTCCATGGTAAACTGAGCATAAATTTGGTGGCGTGTGTTATTCATAGAGCTTAGGATCATGATTCAAGAATTCCCAAGTTATACGCTAATCTTATAATACTGTCATACTTTGTGTGGCATTGAACAAATTGTTTTGTCTGAATGTATAAATGACTTATAAATATTACTGTTTGTGACAAATGTAAAAATTATTACTGGTCTTAAACTTCAGAATTTTGGGAATGGTATCTTCATGAGATCTGTGGTTTGTTAGGGGTTGTTTCCCCCTCCCCCCTTTTTCTTCACAGATAGTTAGCTTTTCACTTCACAAGAATCAAGCCATTTTAAAGGTGTGTCTGACTAGGTAATCAAAAGCCAAGGTGCCCAAATAATAATTTTTTTCCTCTCCACTTATGGCAAGTGCTACTATTTGGTATCTGATTTCCTGCAATATTTTCTTTAAAAAACTGCTTCCTAGCTAATGTGCAATCAAATGTATGATCCACTTTTTTTTAAAGAGTCTTATTTGCAATAGAAACAACAAAGCTGAGTTAAAGTTGTGAATAAATGCTGATATTTCCTATATTTTTAGATTTAAAATTTATGGTTATATAAGTATCTCTTTTGCTTAGTTTAATTCACAAATAATAAAACTTTCAGCTTTGCATGTTCAGGGATTTACTATCTAGACAACCTGAAAAAACATGTGCCACTTCAAAACTGGAACAGAACAAACTCCAGTATTTGAAATGTCTTTTTAACTTTTTGTTAAAAATAATGGTCTGGTGTCAATCTTTTTGGTTTGTTTTTGTTTACTGGTGTTGACTAGTTACTTCGCTACATGGAGACTCGCAGTCATGCTCTTTATTTTAGCAGAGCTTAGTGGTTCTAGGAAGATTTTTTTTTTTTTCTACCTGCATCTGAAACTACTTTTACATTCTTATAGTGTCAACAGTCTACACAAGCTAAATCATTGTGACAGTAATAGAATGAGACTATTGTCCTCTAGAGACTGTGAAGGTTATTGCTGCTGATCACAACAGGGGGATACTATTACAGGGTCAGCCAGTACAAGCAATTCCTGTTGGTACAGAAACTTGCCTGTTGACTGTATGGTGCAGATGAGATGTATCTGTATATTCAGTCTGTCTGCATATAGAGACATTGATTATTTATTTGAAAAGTCAGAACTACTTGGTTTTATAAAAACTGGAATAAAAACTAGGAGGAAAATCTCTGTCTGTAGAACAGATAATCTAAAAGGAATGTTTTTAACTTGATTGCATGTATATGGTGACTCAGGAGGTGAGTATTGATGATAACTGACAGCTGCTTCATTTCTGTAAGTACAAAATTGCTTCCTGTATTTATTAGCTCTGCCTTTGAAGTTGCTGCCCCCTTCAGGCATATAAAGCTTCATGTAAGTTAATTCTATGCGGTGCTTTTGTTTGCTGAAATGGCTTTATTTAAAAATATATCTTTGGGTACTTGGAACTTGTCAGACAGCTGTCATATTAATACCAAAGCTTGGAGAGCCTTAAGGAAATCAATTGAAATATTTTAAAATGGAAAACATAAGGTATTGTAGATAAGGAAGCCACAGGCAGAAAATAAACCTTCCTCCTTTCCCTCCTCCTGCCTCTAATCTTACCTGATACAGGATGTTATAGGTTTTTTCAGTACGTGTGCATCACTTACTGGATTATTTTCTTTATGTTGGGCTTTGCCTTTGCATAACTGTTCTGGAACAATAACAACACTTTGAGACATTATTCAGGAATGTTGAAGTGTTGGATATTATAAAATTCCCTACAAAACTCCAGATGTATTTGAAATGGAACAGACTCTTCAGAAAAGCCAAGAATTTTTACAACGTATGCAAAGGAAAACACTATTCAGTAAACACAATTTGATTTCACGAACAGATTTTTGTAAGGGCATGTTGTCTGTGTATCAGCACCTATAGTCAAAAAATGGGTACTACAAAATAAACCATGATAGACATATGTATACATCTGTATGTTTCTGTCATTAAGTAGTCTAACTTATAAGTGCAGCGGGTACCTGTGGTTTGGTGATTTGACCTAAGAGTCAGAAGGCCAGATTCTTATACAGTGTGTACTGATTGACGTGCTGCTGTCATTATTATCTTGTGGTTTGCGTGCTACTTCCACTTGAAGGGTTCTGTTGTAGAAGAGGAAAGGGTGAGTAAGGCAATGACTATCTAATTATTAATGCGCATCCATCTGCCTTAGATGGCAAAAGATGATACCACTCAAATATTCAGTGTAAGACCTGGAGTGCTAAATGTGACTGTCGGTCAAGTTTTATCTCAGTGTTGGAGGACTTCAAGCTTCTTCAGATTTTACTCATTTATGCAGGGAGAAGCAGTAATATTCTCAGCACTGAGTATTAGTGGTACCACAGTAGGATGCTGTCCTTAATCTGTTGAGAAGATCTCCGTGGTATCTTTCCTTGTGACTTTGATGAGCAATTGTTTAAAAAGTTCCTATTGCTCATACCTTTTGGAGCTTTTGAGTCTCAAACAGTTATTTTAGATGCAAAATTGTGAAGAAATCATTTCATCACACGTTTCCACAGGAGCTAAATTCTTTTTCTCACATAGAGTTCCTTTTTCTCCTAACCCGTCTTCGAGTTTGGAGTACGAATTGGCAGTTTGGAATTGATGTACACACACGTACTCTCACAGAACATCTGTATAAATTACATTCATTTCTGGGCCATTTTGCATGTATTGAAAATATGCATAACAATCAATTCCCTAACATACAAACTGGCTTTTAATGCATATTGAAAATCAATTATGTTATTTCTTAAATATGAAAGTAGAAGGTTCACTGGAAAACATCTTGTAAAAAATACAAATATTTTGGGTATCTGTAGTATGGAAGCAGGAAGAGACTGAACGGATTAACAGAACTCTTACTGGAGCTGAAAGAAAGGCAGCATTTTGTGGACTTCTGGAACAAGAGGCACAGCTGATTGCTTCCATTGGGAGACACAAGCTAAATGCAGATGAGGAGAATCAACAAAAAGCAACGCTGCGCTTTCTGGCTAAGGTCAGTGATGTAATTTTAGGCTGAACATAAAGAATACCGAAGTACAGGAACAGAAAAGACATCTGCAAACTACCTGCCAAAAGTAACTTTTGTAGCTTTAACAGTTAATCATGTGAATGCTAATGTTATAAATATCCAAATCATCTAGTTGTTTATGTCAGTAAAATTCAGTAAATTTCTTTTTCCAAGCTGAGCATTTCTTAGCTCTGTGACTGATGGAAGGTCTAACAGTGCATCATTAAGACTGTTAACTACCTGTGTCTATGGTAAATCTCAGGTGTGTGTATATATAATATAAAAATACAGCACTGAGTGGATGAATTTTGTATTATGTAACTATTCTGCATAAAGAACATGATTCTGATGGCACTGTTAACAGCATTAAAGGCTCAAATACTAACAATTCAGAATGGTTAATTTGAGGTTTTAAAGCATCAAGGTCTTGCCTACCATTCTATATTTTGTATTGTGTGCATTACAGTGATGTAGGAATTCATGCATGAAACTATGCTCTTTCCTAATGTGTTTTTGAAACTTTAAAAATCTGCCTATTGGCTTCTCTTTCAAAAATACTCAGCTTCACTAATCAAAACTAACGACTAACTGATT
Source organism: Pygoscelis adeliae (assembly GCF_000699105.1). Classification (NCBI taxonomy): domain Eukaryota; kingdom Metazoa; phylum Chordata; class Aves; order Sphenisciformes; family Spheniscidae; genus Pygoscelis; species Pygoscelis adeliae. The sequence goes on from NW_008825557.1 coordinate 1,369,419, forward strand.
TTCCCTCTGGTATGTTCTGTTCATTGTTCTCTATAGTGAAAGTTTTGCTATTGCATTTAAACTTAAATGCAAACGTTTAAGCAAGTATTTGCAAAACTCAACTTTAACCCTGCAGAATGGATTAATTGATTCTTTTTTTTTTTTCTTTTTTCTTCTTCCCTCAGAAATGTTATCCTTTGGGAACTAGATTTGTCATTTATTGCCCCATTGAGCACAGGCCTCTGGTCATCATATGTCTGTCTTTAAGGAAAGCATTTATTCTGTTTTTATGTACAGGATAGAAACCCAGAAGAGCTTTGACTGAATTTTATATCATATTGAATCAGTTATTAATTCACTAGTTTCAATTGTGTTAGAACTTTAACTTGAGATTTTATCCTTGTATGATCTTGGGGATGAAATTTAATGCAAGTGTTCTTCAGGCTTTCATCTATAAAACAAAGATGAGAATTCATTTGTACACAAAGATGATTTAGAATGGCATTAGATTCAATGGCACCTTAATGTAAAATACAAAAAAAAGTCCTTTTTAGGTAGACATCCCAGCAATCCATCCCCTCAGAAAAAAAGAAATAGTTTAATTTTTGACTGTTTTCATAGTATGTGACATAATTATGAAAAGAAATACTGCAACAGAAATGGGTCTTTTACTATGATTTTTTTTTTTATTATTTTTGACTATTTAGTGCTCAAAAGTAAAAATGGCAGTTTTGTCCAAAAAAGACTTTTTTCATTCTTTTTATTACTGATGTATGGGAACTGGACTGTAAAAAGTGATTTGATAAAATCTATTACCTTTCTTCATTATGAACAAACTACTTATCTGAAATGTTGGTAGAACTGTTACCAAGTTTATTGCTGTGATGTGATTGTATTCTCTGTTACTGCTTTCAAGAGTGCAAAAAAACAGAAAACTAAATATTTAGGAATTATATCAAAACCTTGAATGTTAAATATTTGCTTCTACTATTTACAATCTATTCTGTTATCTTCTCAGAAAAAGAAGCCTGGAACAGTCAAAGCAAATATATTTGTCTTTTAACTGAGTCTCTATCTTTATTTTTCCTTTAATGACTGCTTTCCAATGTCCTATCCTATATAGATTACTTCCAGTATATATACAAGTTGTACAGTTTTCTTACATCTGGGAATCAGAAGCAAAATATTCTTCAGTACCAGAATTCTTAGTGACAATTGACGTTTGGAGATTCAGGAGACGCATGAGAGATGAGAGATGCTCTCTCTTTCCAAACAGTGGACATGTTTCTGAAGCGCTTACTACTCATTTATTTATTCCTATTTTAAATTTATAAATTATGTTTTTTGTTAAAGAGACTGGTTTCTTTTTAATTTGAAAATCTAGTGAGCTTCTGAACTACTGCAACTTTTCACGCTCTTTTTATCATGTCAGCTATAGGTTTTTGAGTGTTGTTCTAAACTGTTGACATAGATAGCAGCCTAACTCAGAGGTAAAGAAAGTAACAATTTCTGCATTTCTTAAAAAATAAAATAAATAATTTTGGAAATCTCAAAATTAAATGGATGGTTTGTTGTGACTGTAACAGTGCAATTTATACACTTTAGTAGTATGAAATTTATTGTTGGAGTGCTAGATTATAGGTTATTCAGTTATTTCTTGAACTTTGAGCTGATAATGTTAATCTGGACACTTGCCAGTTAAAGTAGGAATTTCACATCTGAAGACTGCAAGCATTTCACTTTGCTGCAATAGCCAATGCAGCATGATATGAAACTTGCTTCTCCATGGAAACCTTCGTTCCCTTCTTTGCTACTTTAGGCGTGTACCTCCTCATGCATGTGTGTTTTACAATGGTTGCTGCTGGTTGTGTGTGCACTACATTCTAGGGTGTTCTTTTTTACACTGAGCTCATTCTTCTTCAGCATTTGTATTGTGAAGAGGAAGTACTTGATTAAGCTTTTATACAGCAATTTTATTTTCTTAAAGGAATTTGTGTAATTGTTAACTATTTCTCAGTTCATACCTTTCATGCTTTGTGCTATTTCTGCACCCATCCTATGGATTTTTTTACTTTTCTTACCTTTTTCTCTCTGTGTCTGTGGTGATGTGTTTCTCTCCTCAGGTGCTTTTTTCTGCTTTCATGCATTGGCAGCAGAATGCAGTTATGGTAGTCTTGCTCTCTGAAGTAATACAGATAACAGGATTATTGTAAATTCCGCAGCACTCCCAGCACACTAAAAGGCAAGAAAAAGCTGGCAAAAAATCTCGAAGTTTTAGTTTTCTCGCATCAATCTTGAATACATGAAAATAGTCCTGAAATCAGAGAGCTAGTGATTCTTTCTGAAATACTGGAAATCTTCATATTGATGAGACCTCTGTATTATTTTTTTTTCAGTAAAATGCTGCATAATTTCTTTCTTTTTAAATTATTTTCTTCTATATAATACCCAGTTATGATGAGGTAGTAAGAAAAATTACAGAAGTTACAGATATGATATCTTGCTTTGAATAATTTAGACGTTATCATAATACAGTTGGTCTGTATCAAGGGTCATTTGCAGAGTGGAATACTGCGACTGCTAGCTCATATATGGGTTGTTGCAAATTTGTCAGAAGAACCTAGTTTTAATAACCATTTCCTAGGGTAAACTCTGCCCACTGACTCTCCCTAGCATAAGCAAATGACCTTTCTGTCTTATAAGTGATTTCATTGAAGAGGATCAAATGTAGGTACTGAATTAACTACTCCGTGGAAAACGGTGATTTTTGCCAGTCTACCATACAAAGGAGTTACAGCATGATATAGCTTCTAAGTTGCTTGGGTTTTTTTTTTAGAATTTCTAGTACTGTACAAAGATAGTGAAACAAAGTCATGAAGTTACAAGAGAATGTTCCCTTTTTATGACAGAGAGAGAAAATCTCATCTTTCTAGTTTTGCAGCAGTTCAGAGATTTCACTAACGAATTAAGAGTTTTATTTTTTACTAATGTCTGGTTTTGCTATTGCATTTCTTAATCAGTTTTGGCTCTGAATTGTGATCTCTGATTAACAATACCTCCTTTAATTAGAGTTTCACCCCCACTGATAATGTAACTAAATGTCAGTTATTCAGTGTTAAATCCTTTTTTCAATTATTTTGTCTTTCCTTTGCTTACCTAACTTTATAATTTATTTATTTGAAAGTGTAGAAAGCTCTATTTTGATTGTGGTGGTGACTAATCATATCTATTCTAACTATCTAATATTCTTGGTATTTTTAGGACTTATCACCATAGCAAGTCTGTATATTTGGTCAAAACAATGATTGTGTCGATGCTGGGGTCATATTCAGAAAACTACTAGGCATGTGAATGCTGCATGAAGTGTTACTGAAGTTAGCTCGCACTGAGTCTGCAAAGTGAAGTTCACAAGTGTTTGTGAACACTCAAGTTCCAAATACAGTGAAAAGAAAATACACAGAATGAGGTTTCCAATAGCTGTCCCAATTAAGGAAAGAGAGTGGAGTTAGGTAATGATGGGGAGAGGGTTTTGAATACTATCTTTCTATTGGGTTTAGATATCTCCCTCCTGTGTAACAGTGTGGTTTGCAACCAAAACCAGTCTTCCTGAAAGAGGAGAATGGTTGGACTTCTCAAACTGAGTGGGGCAGCTGACACCACGTAACTTCTCACTGTCTATAGAAGTTAAAGATGTGCAAAGAGACAATTGAAGTAGTAGGCATATGGTATGTGGTTAAGTTAGCAAACAAGGAGCGAGGTGAAGTATCCAATAAGCTGTAAACTCATACTCTGCCTTAGTCAGGTTTACCGAAGTCTGTGCCTTCTATCCATCTGTATAGCTAGCACAAATAGAACAGTTCCCGGGAGATATTTTGTACTGCGGTAGACTCTGAGGCCTTAAATTTGCAATCTTTACACAGTCAACAGTCCCATTGATTTTTACTGATAGTTGAGAGGGATTTATGACTGCAAGATGAAATACAGAGCAAATGTATTCTAACACTACTGTCAGTAAATTAATTTTAAAGAAGAGCATATCCCTGTAGGAGAATATTGTTTACTTTTAATATGCTGTAAGTCAAAATTTTCATGACCTGCAACTTTAAACAAAGTGTGCAGTTGAATATTTGCTCTGCTGGAAAAGGTACTGTATAAATAGCGACCATTGAATTAGCCTTTTGTATTAGTCAAGCATTAATGTTAAGTCCCTATTTGCTCTGGTGAAACTTGATATAACATAATGCACTTGTTCAGCTGGTGATCAGGTTATAATAGCTAAGAGTTGTACAAATTGTTTCTGAAGTGTGCACAACCTAAGAGATGGAAGGCGTATGATGGAAAAATCACTGAAATGGATACACAGTACACACTCCGTGCCAGAGAACTATTTGAAATCTACCGCAGCATTAGCATGAATGATATCCCAAAAGATGAGAGGGTAGATGTGCTGCTAACGCTCAGACATACAGTGAAGGTATGTTTTATTTTTCTATTTATGTTTAGCTTGAAGCTGTACTTCCCAGAGACACAGTGACTTAATTATGTTGACACACAAGCAACTCTTCTTCTGGCAAACAAGTGATAGGATGATCAGTGGGCAGCAAGAGAAAGCCTAGTGTACCACCTGGCATGGGAGTGTAATTTACATTCCAGATAAATTCATATTTCACTTTGTAATGTGCATATTTTTCTTCAAATTGTGTTAGAATTTTAACCCCATGGTTTTAGAGTTTTTCGTGTATTAATACATAATACAATTTTAGTACAAAGTTTAGCTTAATATTTATAACAACTTGATGAAAACCATGGCAGAGATGTAAGTGGCTATTTTTTTTTTTTTTCCTCAGTTCTTTGAAACATCTGTTTAGAACCTTCTCTCTCTGTTGGTTTGGGTTACCAGTTTTATGGCTGGCAAATATTAATTTTTTTTTTTTCCTTTGCCCCTCTCTCCCCACCCCCACTGCTGCTGCCAGTGTTCCCAGTGAATTAGAAGCTGGCTGCTTTTTTTTTAGTCTTTCATATTTGTTTATTTATTTATTCATGTACAAAAAGAATAATATGAGTTTCAGGATACTTTCAGGATGATACTGTTGACATCAAACTAGAATAGAATGTTGCTTCCTGGTCTTATTAAAACAAACATACATCTTGCTGTTTGCATTGGTAGTACCAGAATTTGATCTAAAGCCAATATAGCATTGGGAGCATTGCTAGTTTATGAACTCCTGCCCATCTTAATACAAGTCAATATTGCTGTAGTGAACAAATTCTAGAATTTCTGTAAATTAACACTCTGTTTTAGGTGAGAAAACATTGAACTCATTCACCTCTCATCTCTCTCTGGAGAATCTCCTGCTAAGCATTTGAAACATTGAAATGACTAATTTCCAAGCATGCTCATAAAGTCCCCCATGCGTTTTGTGTGATGGCTTTTTTTGTTTGTGTTTGGTTTTTGTTTTTTTTTTTTTTAAACCGTCTACTGTGTATGTACATTACACCTCCTACCACATAGCCAAGGTAAGCTTCTTAGGGAGATATTTCTTGGGGCTTTTGGAGACTGAAAACTTTGCACGAGTTCTGTGCCTCTGCTTAGCATTTTTTAATGCCTCCAGGTTTACAGTTCCTCACCGCTTTGGTATTTATACAGGCCTCTTAAAGCAGGATCTGTAAGCATTCTCAGTTTTTTAGTTCTTTACATTAGTTTTCTTGGAGGTTGTTTTCCTAAGACACTAAGGGGTTCTTATATGAACATGTTCTTACGTGAACATGTAGAGGTATGAATGATGATTAGCAAAGAATCTATAGGTTGCATTAGAATTATTTTGTTTGTTTGCTTCCTTATTGTTGTGGAGTTTTTCCCTATTCTTTTTGTTTTCTTTCAGGAACATGAATGTAAATTGACATGGGAAATAGTAGAATTAATTGACAGGGAAGTTGATCTTATGTCAAGAGAGGTGAAAGAATGCAACTTGGAAGGACTGAGAAAAAGAATTTGTACATTATTTCTTCAGTATATTAAAACTCCAAAATTTAACGCTGAAGTTGCTAGGATACTTAAGGTATTATTCCTATTTTGCAGTCTGACATAGTGGCCATCGAACTAAAGATGGTGGAGAAGGGGGATGGAAAACAAGGAAACCTTTTTTTAATTTTAGATTTTGCTGTAGAATTGCTGGAGGAGTTTCTCCAGAAGTAAAATGTAGCAAGTACAGAGGCTTCACACAAATAAGCTTATATAGTCATATATGAAGCATGGGGCATAGACATGGGTGTAAGAAGCTGACAAATGGCTGGTAGCACTGAGAGAGCCCAGGAACACTATGTATGAAATAAAAAAATCTGAGAATTGTAAATGGTAGATCTTATGGGATGGTAACAGTGAATTGTAATAACGAATGGGGAACCAATAGAGAGGGCAATTATCTTTTCTCCACTGGACAAGAGGCAGCATCCCACGTGTCCAGAAAGAAAGAACATTGCCATTGTCAAAGTGATGTCTAATGAGCTTGCACCTAACCAAGAGCTGTTACGAGCTTCTGTTGTACAACCAGTTGCTGCTTCATGAGAAGCAGATATAGCTATGAAGTGGAGATAGTGGTAGACACCTCTCAAGTCGTGTGATTGTTTTTCTTTTCTGACTACAGATTACAATTAAAAATACAATTCACTATCATGTTTCTGCTTTAGGCAGCAACATGTATTCTGCATCTATCAGAAGAGGATTCCTCTTACAGTGATTGATGGTATCTCAGGAGTAGAGAATCTGTCAGTAAATGTTAGTGGGATTTGGAACCAACCAGCAGTTATTTTACACTAAGTTTATGAACAGGGTTACCTAGATGGGTCATAGCAGAGACTGGAGATAGGAGATCTGTGGCTTCTGTAGCTTTTTGGTTAACTGTACCTTGAGTTGAAGGCTGAATTGCACCTATATTTGTATTTGAATCTTGTAACCTTCTGTAGACCATAAAACAGATGGCATTTCATCAACAGACAGTGAAGGCGACCAAATCCTCAGGGTACTTTCAAAAAAAGGCAGATGACCACAATAGGTAGCTGGACTATCAGATTACTCAAACTACCCAATTACAGGCTTGGGCCCTCTGCACAGACTACATTAAATTCTTTCCAGAACCCATGAAGCAATATGAGGTTGAGGAGGTCATTAGCAAGTTTAGTTTATTATCTTCCCCTATATTGTTTTTGGACATGTGGCTCTGATGATTTTATATTCTTATGCCAAAATATTAATATGCCCATAATCTCAAGGTTTTATCTTTGACATAAAGGGCAGATTCTATGTGAAGAATTAAATGCAGAAGAATTAGTTTCTCTTTCCTCTGTGTTGTCATCTTCCCAGAGATTACAATCTGCATACATAAAAGCGCCAGCAGGACTACTGGAGCATAATGTCTAGGATCTTCATATAGCTTAAAAATGAACTGACTGATCTGTATAACTGATTTTAACAAGTACAGTCAGAAAGTAGAATGGCTTTTGGTCTTCTATTTAAAAAAAAAAGTAAACTCTATTGGATGTTTTAAAATACATATTACTGGCTTTTACATATTAGAATACTTGCATGAACATATGTAAAATGTATTCTGGTAGAGTTAGGGTGACACACAAGTAATAGAAAGATACTTTGTGTTAAATTAACTTTTTTTTTTTAAATCTTGTAGGTTCCACCAGATCCCTTAAAGCTTTATAAAAATGTTAACTTCTGTCGTAGTTGCGAAAATTACTTACCATCTACTGAGTTTCCTGTTCCTGCTAATTCCCGCACCATTGGCAGATGTCGCTTGTGTTGCAAGCTTGATAATGAGGCTCGGCGACGAGAAGCGTTTTTGAAGCACAAACTCATACTAGAAAATCTCAGAAAGTCTGAAGCTGATTATCAGGACAATGCTAAAATTGTTTTCTTAGTTCAGGTACTGTCTGAAAGAGCATTGCTAATGATGGAAACCAGTGGCTTTGACTATAATTTTTCCTTTATTTTGTGGATGTTGTTGACAGGTGGAGAAATAGGCTAAAAGATACAAAAACTTCTTCTTGTGATATGGGATGTTCCATACCATAAAGAAGAAGCGCTTAAGCTCTTGAAGTATAGCTGTACTTTCAAAAGTGGTTGCAAGCTACACATTAAAAGAAGGTAGAAGCCTAGCTGACAGGTCAAAGAATCAGATGATCCGGTTTCTTCTTCTGGTTCTGCTATGGCCATCCTGTTGTTTAAAGTCACTGGCATCATCTGTAAAGCAAGAATAATGTTTTTATGACTATCATACTGTTCAAGGCATAATGCTAGTAAAACATTTTAAGCCCCATTATTTGGACTGTTTTAGTAATACAACTAAATTGTTTTGTGTTCTCAGAAGGAAAAAAATAAAGAAGCTGAGGTTTTGACATTCCTGTTCTATGTCAGTAGAATATCTGTATAGTTGAAAGTTTTACTGTTTTGCATTTATTAGGAGAGGGATTCACTAAATATTTTAATTTTCTAATTTTTTACCATTATCTGTAATAATCTGTAATCTTTTGCAATACTATTAAGTAGCTAATGTTTCTTAATAATCATTACTGGAACAACTCAGTTCAAAGAACTTCTTGCCTCTGTCTTCAGCAAATTCTCTCTTTTAGTTGTTATTACTTATTTTGTCAACAAAAGAATTTGACATCCAGTATCCACTGGGAAAGTTTCAAATCTGAGGTAATTGCAAAGTGTTATTTATTGAAAATATTGAATGGCTGAGATTTACTTGAACTTCCTGAAATTTAGTAATAAAAATCTCTACAGCATCAACATTCATAGAACAGTTTTTGAACTGTATTTTCAGTATGTCTGAAACAACAACCAAGCAAACAAAAGCCAGTCATCAATATCCCACTGCTACCAAAACAAGCCATGCTGTGGTTTAGCACTTTGCCAATGGCAGTTGCCAAAAGGAAGATTGGGATTCTTTAATTATCGTGCCTGTGTTAAGAAATATTATCAAAGAATCTGGATTTTGTAGATGATGTTCATCCATATTGGTTTTCACTTAAGCTGAAAAGTTTTTCTTGTCTGTGTCTAACTTAGTTTATCTTAATATGTAAACATCCTCCAAAATCTTTTGGACCTCTCTCACATCGCATCACATCGCTTGTGATGGCTGGTGGCCATTGATGCACTGAAACATGACTGCTTCTTAACTGCTGACACTGAAGGCCCTCACTTGCAGTTCTGTTTATGGTTGTACCACCGCAACATCTCTAGATACTGTTTCATTTTCATCCAAATTAACTTCAAGTTCTTCTCTTTAGAGTTGTAAATACTTAAATGACAGAGGTTTGTATCTTAAATCACTAATTTCCTTGGGTTTTTTCCTAACATTTCCTTAAATTACTAGTTTTTTTCTGTGCTGCTTCGTTTTTTTTTCCTTCTCTTCCCAACAACCATCTGTCCCCTGCTCCATTTAGATCCAGAAAACAGCTCTAAGGCATCTAGAAATTACTTGGTCACAATAGAAGTTTTCTGCAGCAGCTATGACAGCTTCATTCATTGCCGAGTGCAGTACCATTACTGGCTCTGATTGTATTGTCTGTGGATAGATGCTAGACTTTTGTGAGAAGATAAAAGATTTTTCTTCAGATTTCTTGCATACTGATTCTAACTGTGTTTGGGTTGACCCACCTATATGAGTGCTGCTAAGGTTTAAAAGGCAAAAGCAGTTGGTGGGAGTTATGGTAGCTCCACCGAATTCCGCTTACTGCAACTAAAGACCTTTTTGGTATCAAAATGAACTAGTTCAGCAAATGTGTAAAGTACCGAGGCTGCCTTTTATTCTTTCAGGGGGTTTAACTATGCCATGCTCCTTCGAATCAATGGTACGTACTACGGCGTTGATTTTTCTTGATGAGCAACATCCTAATGGGAACATCGTATTCATTTGAAGTTACAAATACACTAAACTCCTTTATCAGTTTGCTGCCTACCCTCTTTTCCCAGTCTCAGCTGCTGAGCCTTCAATGATACTTGTTCCCAACCTGTCAGATGACAGTGCTGAAGGCCATTTCTGTTTCTTGTGAGCACAGAACAAATTATTAGAGGGGGTGGGAGGGAAGCATCATTTGAAATGAATTAACTGTAAAATTTCACAGCAAAATGCATGCCTACCTTTAGAAAGTGCAGAAGTCTCTTAAATCAAACTCTTCCCCGTTACCTGAGAATTTTTAACGTAGAACAAGCTTTTGCCTAGTTTTCAGGCAGAAAAAAACCTGTAATCCAGGAAAAACAAGAGTCAAATTATGGATCTGTTTTACATGGACCCTTATATGCCTCAGTATAGATTTTTGCAAGATCTGGTAACTTTTGAGATGTGTAGCTTAGCACGCATGTAGTAGTACTTGCTAATGTGTCTGCTTGCAAATTTCTGGCTTCTAAGAAGAAGATACAAAAGTTATTTGAAATTTTGTGAAAAGGAGGAAATGCTGAAAACAGAAGCCAATTAGTGAAACCTAATAAAGGAGCCCTGTAGGACCAGCTTTAAGACCAGATGTAGGAGCAGTCCTATGCTCCTGGGATCAGTAGGCACAGATTTATTACCAGTGGAGGTTCTAAGCCCGGCTCTTATCTTACATTTTCCCTGGCAAGAATTTACATGGGCTCCTGGATTTTGGAAGCAAGATGGATGAGAATACATGAGGCTACATTTCACTAAAGCACTGTGTTGGTATAGTTTCATTCATTCTTTGTCAGGAATTTAATTAGTAACATGTAAGCACCATTATTTAATTAATTAAGTGAAGATTTCTTTTCAGAGGAATTGAGTTGTCTTCAAATGGCTAGCTTGGAGGAAAACCTATTTAAAAGTCTGTTGTTTGCAGACTCCTGTAGATAAAAATCTTCTAATTATTTTCCATGACTAATACAGAGAAGAATTAATGGAGGGTGACACTTGCCAAAGTACAGTGGTAAATGATGCCCCAATTTTTTTTTTTCCATTCAAGAGGCTGTTTTTATCAAGATTTAGTAGTGATTTTGGATGGTTAGTGATAAATAAAACAAATTAAGATTGATGTAAATTAACCTTAGGCATAGGTTAAAAGTACATTTAAAGGCCTTTCTGTACTAGAGAACCTTTACAAACAGACCTTCTATTATTTTTTTGTTAATAATGTAGCATAGCTACCTGATCACATGATCTCATTTGGTAAAATGAACAACAGTATCATGAGCACAATAAATTCTTCATATGTCGACAGCAGAATGAGGGGAAGAAAGCAAAGCAGGCGGTGATTTGGGGTTTGTCACAGGTGGAAGTTTTTCTTGTCCTAATTTCCCACATTTTCCAGGCCAGATTATTCTGATTATATGTAAACTTTAAGTAATTTATTAGCGTAATAACTCATTCGTTGAATAACATCAATTCCGAACTGAAGACTGAAGTGGTAAAGTCATCTCAGTAATGACAGAGATGGATTATTGTTATTAACCAAAAAGATCTGAACAGGCTTAAGCATGCTACATAAGAAAAACCGTGAGATTTAAGAAGCTTTATAAGAGCAGTTAAGCAATCAGGATGATTCACATCAGAAGATATGAATTGCCATTGGCAGAGACAATCAAAGTAAGAATGTAGTATTTTAGAGATGATAGAAGAAAAATGCAGTTAATAATTGCCACACCATGCTACAGGAAGATGTGAATATCTAGACATTCTTTAACCAAGTGATTATATGACACATACATAGAAAAAGATTTTTTACTCAAAGCTTTATTTGGATTCTTATATGGTTACAATGCTTTTGTTATAGAATGAAACACGCTTCTTCCTTCTTAACCCTGTTTTCCATTTCAGCATCAAGACCTGCAGTACATGATTGAGAACATATGGGGCTGTCAGTCAGCTCTCAGTGCCTGCAGTGACCTCTATGAATTGGTTATGGTCAGATGGGATAAGCAGCGTGAGTGGTCTCCGTGGAACACTATTCTCCTCACTAAAGATGAGGCGGATGCACATCTTAGGCTGTGTAACCTTCAGGAGGTAAGATTTGATGGGCTTAATTTTTTACAATATTTATATTATGTTTTAATAGAATCCTGTGACTAATGATATTTGGCCACATTTAGTCCTTACACTCATCCATGTTTAAATTGGCCCATTGTGACTATTTAAATGGTTGCATCTATACTATTAAATAAAACAGGCACTAGTCCAGAGGGCAGCTGACATAGTACAGCTCACATCCATATGCCTGAACTCTGTCTTGCCCTGATTCTCCCTCCCAAAATGCAAGAAGCTAAGTGCCCTCATCCATGCTGCCCACTGAGAACAATGCCATACCTATGCTCTTCCCTCAGCTGAGATCAGACAAGAGCTGGCCTGGATGAAAAACATACTAAGGACTAACCATAAATACTGTGACAACTGTATGCCTGTGCTCTTGCACATGCTCTTGCCTCATTAGTTTCTGGCCTTATAAATTTCTCATCAAATAACAGAATAGCTCTTTGTCTAGAACTTAACCATTTGTCATAATAAAATTTATCTCAATTTACTTTCTTACATAGATGTCATTTAAGTACCCCGACAATGTAATCATATAGTTTGTAATTAAGCAATAAAAACATAATTGCTGTTCTGAGTTGAAAAAACTTAAGAATTTGTTAAAGAAGTCATTGAAACTGTGTATTTTTACACCACTCCCCCCAAATTCCATATCTAAACATGGTAGTCTGGTAAATATCTCACTCCACTGGACAGCATGTGGTAGAGTATTTAGTTTTCTAAGGCGTGAGAGAATCCTGTGAGCTGTATTTGTCCTGCAATTAGTAATGGATTATTAAGCCTTTCACCTCTAGGTCATTGATTTATCTCAGTAGTGATATGAGGTCATTGTTGTATAGTGTCCTTTTGTTCAGGGTGTTCTTAATTCAATTTCTAACAATTTGTGTGCATCACAAATGCAACTTCAGTTGTTACTCATTGCCCTTCTTGTTGGAAGTCTTGAGAGTATGTGATAACTAAATTGACAGAGCAAATGAATTGCTCTTTCAATGAAAGGTTTGCTTTGAGGACAAAACATGACTCAAGGAATTCTAAAGGTAAAGGGAATTCTGCCATCCATGATATTTTTTGTGTGTGTGCCCAACTTGTGTCTTCAAGCAGACACATGGTTATGTGAGCATTAGCTTTAAAAGGTACAATCAATGTCAAGCTGGAAATTCCTTTATTGACTCCTCTGTCTCACTTTCAGTCAACAGCGCTGTTCAGGCAGTCTGAAGCTAGTGATGCTTCTCTGCATCCATAAATTTATGTTACTAGCATTATGGCAGGCAAAGATTCTGATTATGCACTTATCTGGTTTAACTTCTGTCGTAGTTTAACCCCAGCTGGCAACTAAGCACCACACAGCCGCTTGCTCACTCCCCGCCAGTGGGATGGGGGAGAGAATCAGAAGGGCAAAAGTGAGAAAACTTGTGGGTTGAGATAAAGACATTTAGATAGGTAAAGCAAAAGCCGCGCACGCAAGCAAAGCAGAACAAGGAATTCATTCACTCCTTCCCATGGGCAGGCAGGTGTTCAGCCATCTCCAGGAAAGCAGGGCTCCATCACGTGTTAACAGTTGTCTTTGGGAAGACAAACGCCATCACTCTGAATGTCCCCCCCTTCCTTCTTCTTCCCCCAGCTTTATATGCTGAGCATGACATCATATGGTGTGGAATATCCCTTTGGCCAGTTGGGGTCAGCTGTCCCAGCTGTGTCCCCTCCCAACTTCTTGTGCACCCCCAGCCTACTTGCTGGTGGGGTGGTGTGAGAAGCAGAAAAGGCCTTGACTGTGTGTAAGCACTGCTCAGCAGTAACTAAAACATCCCTGTGCTATCAACACTGTTTCCAGCACAAATCCAACACACAGCCCCATACTAGCTACTATGAAGAAAATTAACTCTATCCTAGCCAAAACCAGCACAACTTCCTAAGTCTGGATGTCATAGTCAAAGAGATGCCATTAACTTGATTAGGTCCAGAGCGTCAGTGGAGATGGGAGTTAGGCCAGAAGAGCAAAAGGTAAGGTATGCAAACCTACCTAAAAATCATAAGGTATTTTCGCTTAGCTCTTGCTACAAAAATAGAAGCAGGCCAGCTATAGTGAGGAGTCACCTTTCTTCACTGGTAATGGCCAAAGCTTTATTTAAAAAAAAATAAGTGTGAAATAAGGAAAATGAAGCGAAGTTAGAATGTCATAATTTGAATCATTGTTTCTCATTCACTGAAACAAAAAAAGGACTCTCAAGCACTTTCTTTAATAGCAGTTATTCATAATGATGACTATAGCGATAGCAAAGGGTTTTTTCAGCGAAATATTCTGGTTATTTATTGCATCATCTGAACTACTACTGATCACTAGAAAGTTAGGAAAATGTCACCACTGAACACAAAGGCTGACTGAAATGCTGCAAAATGCTTGCTGCCGTGATTATTTGTAAGTAATCACTCTGATTCTTATCAAGGACATTTTCTATAGTCATCACCTTGAAAATGTTGATATTTAAGCATTGCCTTTTTTAATTTTCAAAGGTAAGTACGAATGTTCTTATCTGGGGAAAAAAAAAGTTTTATCTTGGACCAATAAAAAAAAGCCAGTTTTTCTGTTTTTAAAAGGTGACTAATATTTCACAAGGAGTGGTTAGTAATTTTCACTACTGGGCCATAAGGTAGCAGTATAGAACTACAAAATATTTCATTATGTCTCTTATTTGAATAAATTATCTGGCTTAGTTTATTAAAGGGTCACTATTTATACTGTCTAAAATATGAAGCAATATGTAGATTGCTAGATATTGTAATTGTATTTAATGGGATTTGGATTTTTTTTCCTTTCAGGCTTATGAAGCGGCATTTATTCACAGAATAAAACATAAGCATATCCGGGCAAAAAGCTACTTTGCTCAGATTCCAGCGATGGCATCATTTTTGCATAGGAGTGACAATCAGGCTAATGCAAATGAATTTTTAATAGCTACGCCTATTCCTACTGGTACAAAAACATAAGTCTTAGGCAAAGTTAATTGAAGTTAAAGAAGTTAACTGAACTATCGATTAATACAATTTCCTTGGTTTTAAAGAAATGTACTTTTTCATCAATACCTTAATTGTATTACACATATCAAAATAAACTTCTGAGGATAAAATAATTTGATCTTGACCAGTCAATATCACTGCATTTCATGTTTTGTAGCCTCATTATTTAAACAGAAAAATGTTGTTGATGAGCTTTATAAATTCTAAATTTTTAGAGCAATGACTGTCTTTCTGTGGTGGGTTGACCTTGGCTGGCTGCCAGGTTCCCACCAAGCTGCTCTATCACTCCCCCTCCTCAACTGGACAGGGGGGAGAGAAAATACAACGAAAGGTGCGTGGGTCGAGATAAGGACAGGGAAATCACTCAGCAGTTACTGTCATGGGCAAAACAGACTCGACTTGGGGAAATCAGTTTAATTCATTATGAATCAAATCAGAGTAGGATAATGAGAAATAAGAACAAGTCTTAAAACACCTCCCCACCCCTCCCTTCTTCCTGGGTCAACTTCACTCCCGGATTCTCTACCTCCTCCCCCACAGTGGTGCAGGGGAATGGGGAATGGGGAATGGGGGTTGTGGTCAGTTCATCACATGTTGTCTCAGCCGCTCCTTCCTCCTCACTCTCTTCCCCTGCTCCAGTGCGGTGTCCCTCCCA
>NW_008825557.1:1385440-1400147 GCF_000699105.1 Pygoscelis adeliae
CTCCTTCACTGACCTTGGTGTCTGCAGAGTTGTTTCTCTCACATACTCTCACTCCTCTCTTCTGATTGCTGCAGTTGTGCAGGTTTTTTTTCCCCCTCCCCTTCTTAAATACATTATCCCAGAGGTGCTACCACCATCGCTGATGGGCTCGGCCTTGGCCAGCAGCAGGTCCGTCTTGGAGCCGGCACGCATTGGCTCTATCGGACATGGGGGAAGTTTCTAGCAGCTTCTCACAGAAGCCACCCCTGTAGCCCCCCCGCTACCAAAACCTTGCCATGCAAACCCAATACACTTTCTGTGTATGCCTGTGTTGCTTGGAACATTCTGCCTATAGTGTAATATTCCTGTTGGGGGAATTTAGCTAATTCTTTGTCACCTTGTAATTAGCAAAATAATACTAAAGCACTGTATTAAATTTATTCCTCTTGTCTTAAGCATATAAGGCAGAAAACTCTCAAACCCTAAATTCTGACAGAATAACAGAATTGATATACCCTTCCAAATATAGCTGCTTTGCCTTGCGAACATTTGTGCAAAAGAATAACTTTGCTTTTTATAGCTCATATTGATGGTCATAGTGGAACTGCCAGCATGTAATTATTGTATCCAAGATCTTGAAATTATTGTAAATCAGACTTATAATTTGAAATACACAATGCAGACTGTTTGGAACATGTTTATTTTTTGTGGAGCTTGTGTTATTTACAGACGTAGCTGATTGTCTCTGTAAGCTTATTTAGTTCTGTTTATGTTTGATTACAGTTACAGAGAAAAATATGATATAGTGTACATTCAATAAAGTCCTACAGAAAGTTGCAGAGTTCTGCTTGAAACCTCTATTCTAGATGTGGTTTTGACCCAGGACAAAGCCTTTGGCTCTGACAAATAAAACTGTCTAGGAAAAAGCAGTAGCATTTACAAACAAATAAGCATATATTTAACAGCAAACAGCTGGAAACAGGATTGACTCCCTCAACATGAACTGTAGAACTAGTACCCAACTGACCAGTGCATTCTAACATCAGTGGAAGTCTTTCCATTGATTTTTACCATTAAATTCTGGATTTTTAGTTCAGTACTGAACTAACTGTAGAATTGCAGAACTGAAGCACATGAGCATTCTGGTTGACTTACGTGCTTTCCAGGATTTGAGTCTTAAGATAGGAATGGCTGCTAAGATTGGGCTTCTTCCAGAGTGATAAAAAGATTTTTGAAGAAAATTATGAGTTGAAGGTCAAGAAGGAAAACATGAATCATATAGATAGGAACCTACCTCTTTATAAGTTTGTTGCCTTTCTTTTTAAATGGCTTTTAAATAACGTACATTACAACCCCAGAAGGATGATTTAAATAAACAATAAGGAAATAGTTCAAACAAATGTGAAAAGCCACTAGTCCATTGATTTCTGTGCCGTGTAGTGTTGGAGATTTTTGGAATGTACAGAATCATAGAATAATTCAGGCTTGAAGGGACCTCAGGAGTCCACCTCCTACTCAAAGCACAGTCACCTGTAAGGTCAGACTGAATTGCTCAAGGCATTATCCATTCAGGTCTTGAAAACTTTCAAGGATGGAGAATGCATAACCTGGAGCGGCAACATGTTCTAGTGCTTGACTTAGAAAAAGTTTTCCTTTCAACAGAGTATGTTGTCTCTCATCCTCATACCAGGCACATCTGTAAAGAGCCTGGATCCATCTTCTTGATAATCTCTTAAGTTTTGGAAAGGTGCTATCAGGTTTTCCCCAAGCCGCCTTTTCTCCAGGCTGAACAAGTGAGTTCCCTCAGCCTCTCGCATGTCAAGTGCTTCTGCCCCTTGAGCTTCTTGGTGGACCTCTATTGAACGTGCTCCAGTTTATCAAAGCCCTTCTTGATTTGAGGGACCCAAAACTGACGCAATATTACAGATTTATGCTTAAAGAGTTCTAGATTCTATATTCAGTTCAGTATTGTCAAGAAAACAAGTGTTTTGGCCTGCTAGAGAATTGCTCACACACACAATTTTTTTGGTTTATGAAGTCCAGAAGGTGGTCCCTGACAATGGCAGTGCCACTTAATCGCACTCTAAAAGCTCTTGTATAAATAGTTAAAAATTTGTGTTGCAATTATTGTGAATCAGATACTTGACTAATATCTGGGACATGGCTGTCCACAAAACAAGTGACTACCTGTATGAAGTGAAAACTAATGTCTTTCTTCAAGTCAGTGTCCAAAAATGGCTTTTGAAGGCATAGAAATTGAATGTTTTGGAGGACACGATATATTGAAAGAGAGTTGTTGAAAAATGGAAAAAGTATTTTCAATATTTTGGATATCTAATTGCATCCTTTCGTTAGGGCAAAGCCAAGTAAAGCCAATATAATTCAAAAATAAGGTAACAATTTTTTTTAGAATCTAGCATAATTGAAATTAGTATAAAATCCTTCATGTTAGTTGTCTGTAATTGCTACTTTGATAATCATAAATGTTTTATTGATATTGTTACTGAATTTAAAAACAATGATTTTTTTACCCCTTTTTGTCCATAGCATTTATAATTGTACTGCGTTTTGAAAAGGAATTAATTTAAAACTTTTCTCTAATAGTTAGTGCGTTGTTTCACCTGTTTATGTAGCTTACAAATGATATTTAAAAGATATTGGACAAGTATAAAGAATGAAAGAATTCTCTGTATCAGGCAGTGGCGAATACTGGAAAAGCTGACTGAAAAGATCAGAGTCAGATTAAAGATATATTTCTAAGAGAAGTCATTGCATTTTATCAGGAAAAGAAAACTGTTCAGATAAAGGGTCAGATCTGCTAGTTTCTATTAGAACTGAGTAAATTCTTTAAAAGCACAGCTGATCGTCTTTGCTTGAATTTCAGAGAGTTACTCACAAGATGGTTTTGGAATCTATTGGTAAAAAAAGCCTCTGCTTTGGAGCCTAGATCTTTCCTGGACAATGAGAACAAATGATTGGAAAGCGTCAAGCCTCTTCAAAGGAGAATAGACTGTAAGATGAAATTCTAACCTTCTCTCTTAACTTCTGAGAAGTGGCTAAAGTGATAGGCTTATAAAGTGTCTTAAATCATAGCTTAGAGGTTGAGACCATGAGGAGCCCACACTCCTGAAACACTGGTGAGAAATGCTGGGTTTGCCTCAGTTCTTTCCCAGATGTAGATACTCACTACCAGGAACAGAGGATCGGTCCGTACGGCTTGTATTTCTCCTTCTGCACGAGCAGAGACACGAGGCCAATTAACACCTGCAGCTTACCTCACAGCACTCTTTTGTGAGCAGGACTCTTCAAGCATGAAGCAAAATTTGCCTTCTACCCACCTCCACCAGCACTGGTAATCCATTTCCAGAGGGAAAAGTTCCAGCTTTCTTCCCACATGCACAAGTGGGTAATATGTTCATTTGGCAAAGAAGAACACGCATTTTGCCTCCCCACTCCCAGGAGGAAAGTCCATGCTTTTTCCAGGATGTAAATTTCCCTGTTTATGTCTCAAAGAAAGAAGAACTCAGAGTAATCGCTCCCTCCACCTCCTTGTCCCAAAAAGATGTCCCAATGAACAAAGCATTAATTCCCTTCTTAGATAATAAAAGGATTGCAAGAAGTGATAAAACAGAATAATAAATATGTGAGGGTAGCAAAGTAGTTGCTGACCAATATTTGGCATGTGGAAAATACTTTTTTAATAGGAAATGGTATTAATAGTAACTGAGATGACAAAAAAATTCCAAATCTTGGATTCTTTTAATTATTATTAGTTTTTTTAAAGAGCTAAATTTGAATATGTCTATTATCTGAGCTGGGGGAAGAAGTTCTTTTATACGCTGCTGTAGTGCCTTGTTAGCTCCTAAAGCTATCGCTCAAGGATCACATTTGCATGCAAAATGGATGGCACTTATTTTTGCCACCTGTCTATAGATAGTTCTTTTGGCTTATCTTGCACTGTAAATTGTCCTTGTTACAACAGTCATCCCTTTTAGCCTGACTTACAGTCCTAAATTTACCTTCATCCCACACAAATCTGGCATTCACACTTCTTTTTATTCAATTTTTTTACATCAGGAATGTAGAAATCTGAAATTGAGAGGGTTTTTTTCTTTTTTTTTTTTAAAAAGAAGGATTCATAAGCAAAAGAAACTAAGCCTCCATCATCTTGGTCTTTTCTCCCCATTATTTTTTGTGAAGCCCGTATTTCACCTTTGACAGGATAGGAAATATGTGGGATATGTGATATGCATACAATTGTAAAGGAAAGCATGTATAAATTCAGAGAAATGGGTAGGAGTGGAATGTAAATACATGGTCTGTCAATATTATAGTTTCTTTTAAAAAAATAATTTTACTTAAGTGGAGATACAATGGAAAAATGGGGATTTTTTTTCTTCATTGCAGTTTCATAATGATTTCACAGTAGCCTGAGTTTCAGTATTTTTAATTCGTGTTGGATTTTAAAAAATCTTCATGTGCAAGCAGTTCTAAACCTGGATTCAAGATCACCTATGGGTTTTCAAGGAAAAAAGCCCTATGGAAAATGGAGCAGTAAACTGTGTGTGCTTTTGTGTATACCCACAGACATCAGTCAAAAGTGATTTTAGGTTCCTGCTCACAGATAAAAGAACCACTGTGATCTCTTTGCAGTAGGTATATTTTTTCTTATCATTTGGCCAGAAATCTTTATTTTTAGGAGAGAAGAAAAAAAATAAAAAGGAGCAAATATATGCAGATGCATTTGTGAGCCAAATTTACTGAGGGTGGCAAATTAAAATCCCAGTCAATGGGTTCTTCTCATTCCTTTTTTTCAAAGCTTTCTTCACTTCAGTTGCTCCCAAACTGGGGTTTGTGGAGAAACATTAAAAAGGAAAATTCAGTTTGTTTTCAGTTAAAAGTTCATAAGTAGTATGGTAATCTGAGAGAAAACAATCTGATTTTGTTTCAAAAAGTTTTAAGATTGTTTCTATAGGGCAGAATACGAAGAGTATACCCACCAGCTGTGCTCCATCTCACTCGTGTGTGATTTGGTTAGCGTGTGCAAATGCCCTCCAAAAGATCCAGCTCAAACCAAGGGATAATCAGTTTTTGAGATATTACTGGATAGCTGGAAAGAGACAAGGACAATATAGCTTTCTTTCATAATTCCCTCCCTTGTATTAGCTTCTCTTTTGTTTTCATTAATCTACTTTAAGTCAACCATTTCAGAAACAAGAAGCCAGGAATCACCCAGGGTGTCAGCCTTTGAGTGTGGACTTGTAAATGAAGTTTCACATGCCAGCAGTGGAATTTTTGAAATGGCGTAAATGCTTTAGCCCTATGAAAATGCTCTGTGATAATAGACTTGAGCACTAGCCACCCACTAAAAAAGTATGGAATTGTCAAATATTTAGTAATGAATCATTTGCTCTTGTAGTGAGGTTCCTACCAGGTTACAACACGTATTTGTGCAACGCTATATGTTTGTTGGTCTTGATTTCCACACATTCAGATCAGATTGCTGAGGGCTTATTTTGATGTGGAAGTCCTGGAAGCGTTGGTCATATTTATCAACTTTATTAGTAATGGAGGAGACCCGCTAGAACCTACTCTTCATTGGCTCATATTAGAAGAATAGTAAGATACTCTGCTTTCTTGCTCTGTTTCTCAAAGCAAGGATCTCTGCATTGTGCAAGCTAAAGAATGAAAGGAGTCACAATCTGAGAAGGCATGGGCTTAGTGGAATAAAAGGAAGTGTAGAAGTAGTAATGCACTATTTCTCTAGACTGCCAACTGCAATGCAAATCTAGTAGGTTCTGCAAAATTGAAAGTTTTGCTGGAAATTCTGTGATTCCTTTAGTATTCTGTGGGCAACCACATTGTGCACTATTGATTCATATAATGCTGACCTTCAATTTGCCTTCACTTCTTAGATGAAGGTTAACTGTAAGCAGCAGACAGGAGGAGTTCTAGTCGATTGGTTTTCTGGGCAGGAGATGCACACAAAAACTGGCAAGACTATTCTGGACAGTTGTGTGAGAAACCAGATCTCTCACGTTCTGGAAGATACCATGGAAAAGTCAACCGCTTCTAGAATTACAAAGTATTTTGCTTGTGTTGACCGAACTATCCCAATTCACACTAAATTCTCTCCAGGGTGTTCCAGTTCTACCCCTGTCTTTATGCTCTGAATTGCTGTCTTACCTGTACGTGCCCTTAAACAGACGAACAAGCACTGGCTTGTGAAAAGGGAAATTAAGGATTTATAAAATATCTCTGAGGAGAAGAGGGAAAAGTGCAATTAAAGGGTTAACCTCAGTGTTATGTACGGGTTACATGGAGAAGAAAAGGAACATGTAGATGATTGGTTTTATTGCTTCCCTCAAAATTATTATTTTTGTCTCAGAAATCTGATTTCAGATTGAAGTGATAAACAAAGTGCATTATATTAGACAACTGTAACAGTATGCTGTGAGTTAAGGCAAATGGATTTAATTAATCAAGCTACGTGTGCTCAGATTCAGAAGCACATGTCTTCTGACATCTGTATATCTTCTCTTACAATTTTCATTGTACTTCCTTCTTTTTCCCTTATCACAACTTGTTTTAATGTAGCTAACAATTTTTTTTGTGTATTATCCCCAACATCTTGTTCTGATTGTGAAGAGGCACCCGTGCCCTGTGCCAAACACGTGCAGAGTGACTGCTGCTGCCTAATGTAGTCACATGGTGTAGAAACAGCTCAGTGCTTGGCAGGAGCAAAAAAGTATGCTGGAGGAATTTGCTTCCCAGCATGAAGAAATTCTCTATGACTATTTTGATCTTGCATGAGACTTGTGAAATACTGATGTCGTGTCAGGTTCTGAAATGATTATAGTTTGCTCCTGACTTTTGATATTTTTGATTTTTGGGAAAGCATCGCTCCATGCAAAAGATAGCTGAGCAATTCCATGTTTCAGTGGATACACTCCAAACGTACCGTTTTCTCACTCTCTTCCTTCTTGCTGGAATCTGCAATGGATAGATTTACTGCAGATTTCAAACCTGTCAACACCCAAATGTGTGACACCAGCTCTCAATACATGTGAAAGAGCTAAGCTGAGGGACATGATAATATGTAGCAGGGGAAGAAGAAAGAAGTTCCGCAGAATACATTTTGTGCAGTACAGAAAAGTTTTCTATAAACTCCATTTTGTAGTTGAGCAATTCTGTTATCAGCCTGCAGTTATCAGGGAGTTAGAAAACAGTAGGAAAGGAGTTTGGACTTCATGACTCTCCCTTGTTAGAGGAATCTGTCTGTGCTTATATTGTGGAGAGCTTTATGAGCTGCTTAAATCACAAAACTGAAAGTTATTAGAAGTGCGTATAACTCCCAACTTCAAGCTAAGGAAGTCCTGCTGTCGTTACGGAGCAACCTCGCCCAACAGCCTGGCTGAATCCGGGTAGCTGCAGCTGAACCGGAAAGTGCAGCTGTGCATACGCTCAGACTTTCCTTTGCAGCTAGCCAGTTACACACACACTTGCCTGGAGTCATGACACGGCTCTGCTCTGCTGCTCGAGCCCCGCTGTTGTGCACCCTCGCTGTGCTGTTCAAAATGTCTCTGTCAGTGGACCACGTACCGATGCTGCTTTGGTCAACTCAGAGGTAAGAAATCTAATAAAAGAGTATCTCTACTTATGCCATTGCTCTGTGTGAGTGTGCAGAATATATTGTGTATCATCAGTTGTGGTAAATAACCTCTGGGCAATGAAATTACTCAATAAATAAATTTGCCTCTCAGCAATCGAACAACCTAACAGATTAATTTACCCATTTTCATTTATAATATTAGTGTTCTAAGCTGAGCAGTAAGAAGGAAATAAAACCCATATTCTTCAAATCTGAAGTAGATATGCTTTATTCACCCTAAGGCAACCTTGAACTCCACTGTTAGAGATGTCATGACTTAAAGGCACAACATAAGGCAGTCTCACAAAAAGGAGCTGACCAAAAACTGTGTGGGCAACCTTAATCCTCACATTTCCTAACTCCTGAATCCTGATTTTTCACTTTAATGTTCTTTTTATTGCAGGTGTTTTAATAGAATACACCGCTATAGGTATAGACATCAGTTCTTAGAAACAACTGCAGAGTCTTGACAGAGCCAAAGAGACACAAGAAATTCAGGGGTTTGCATATACTTATGAAATAAGACTTTGAACCTGTCTTGAAAGAGCCAGATATAGACCTCTTTTTCCAACCAGGAATTTTATTCATGCAGACTTTAAGGATTTTATATAAGTACTTGGGATTTCCAGAAATACAGCAGCTTGGGCAGCGCAGTAGCTTCAGGTGGCGTACTGGATAGTTGTCGGAGGACTATGTGCCGCTTATTCACAAGGCTGTCTCTGCAGGGCATACACATTGGTTTTGTCTATGAAGTACTGCCCCAAAATACAGTAAGCCGATGTCAGAGATTTGTAAGAAAAGGCTCCTGAGGGGCTTATGGGATCACAGGACTGATTGGGAGGGCTAAAGGCAAAGTCCTGTTCTGGGTGGGAAGGCGACAACAGATCTGCTGTACTCTAGGTTTGCCTAAGGTGTGCTTTGGCCTGAGTAAATCACGTGGTGCTCTCCTCCCAATTCCTAAATCATCCACATTCTTAACCTGGTTTGTCTAAATTGTAAACCCTCTCGTGGAGAGTTCATCTCATACCCTCTGCAAGCACATATGTATTATATCTGGTTCAACAGGCCTGATCTCAGCTGGGTATTTATTCATTTCTCTAACACATATAATCCATAATACCAACAGTATTTGGAATGTGTCATAATCCAGCTGGGTGACTTCATAAGCATAAAATGCTTTCCTGTACCACGAATAGCCTTGGTGCACTGGTTAACCCTCACTTTTGCTGTAAGGATGAACAGGAGGGGCTGCAGTGACAGGGGTTCCTTTTGGCTCCCTTTGCTGGCATGACCAAGCTGTGTGTGCCTGGGCAGGGGGAGTTTTGCTTCTGAACTACTTTGGTCATCAACTTTTGTCAGGTCTGAATTAATGGGATTTGATTCTTTTGTATCTTTATTGCTTTGTTAATTCCCAAAGTGTTACTTGTGATTTACTCTTCTGTAAACTGGGAAAGGAACCAAACCAATGGCTTCTTGGGAGGTAATTATCCTTTTAGCTAGTTGCGCTGGATTCACTCTACCTTTCATGAGGCTTTGAGACATTCTGCAACGCATTTGAGACACTGTGAATTATCTAGCTGTCACTAAGAAGAGAATTAGACTAAATTCTGCTCTCATTTATCCTAGTGTAAATCTTTTGTCTTTAGTCAAGTTTATTAAGATTTAAGTCTGAGAGCTAAATCTTGTTAATATTTTTTTTCTTTTCTTTTTTCAGTTGCTTCTTAATGTGGTAATTTTAAGACAGCAATAGGAGGATTCAGGAATTTTTTGAACATCAGGAATTACATTGAGTCAGTTGTTCAGATCTTTCTCCATGTATAGTGCCATATAGACAAGCGTTCTACTTTTCTGATTTTTCATATGTGATGCTGTAATGTTGAGGGCCACAGAAAACAGATGTGTAGGAGGCGTTGATTGTGTTTCTTTCATATGTATCCTGGTCGTTGCATCCTTTTCCCAGCAGTAATTAATACCAGCTTTGACATACGTCTACCCATCTCTTAAGCATTTCCAGAAATGGAACCTCTGGACCCTAGGGAGCCACAACGTATAGGAATCTGCAAAGTTTGGTAAAGTTTGATTAGGTAATTTTGACTTTTTTTTTTCCCCTGAAAGAAATAAATGGATGTCTCAACATCAAGCTTTTTTGTATTCAAAATACTTAATCTGTTCATCTTATACAACACAGGCACATGTATAAGTACTAAATCTCTGTATTTAAAAGCAAAGTAAATGTTGGAAAGAGTTGTTCTTAGGATAAAAGTGATCCTAAGAGTCTAAGCAAAGATCAGTGCTTCTTTTGTCCTACTTCCTAGTTTATATAAACAACACACCTGTTGTCAATATAAGCTCTTATCAATCCAGGGTGGTCATAACAGCAAACTTTCCACCAAGATGCAGTTAGCAACTTGCTCTACTGCAGATTGTTCAGGTTTATACAAAACTAGAGCAAGAGAAACAGGATAGTGGACTGATTAAACCAGTTTCATGTTTCCAGGAAGAGAACATTTTCTGGAAGAAGTGTTCCTCCTACCATGACCTTTGCATTTTTGAAAGGTGAAGTGCTTGTGGGGCAGAAATTAGTTCTGGTGAAAGTCAATGAAGCAACAGGAAAAGAGATTTATGTTATTTTATAAAATAAAGAAACAGTAACTTTTGTCTGCTAACCCTTTACTCCATGCTTTACATCTTGGTACTTTGCCGTGATGCAAGGTTTGCAGTGTGTGATCTACAGGCTTATGAAATCTGGAAACTACTATTAAGAGTTTTAGGAAGGGTAACTAAAGAAGTGCAGCAATTATCAATGGATTTCTATTCACTTTGTGGAAGCATGTCCCACCAGTTTAAAACTTCAGTGATTCATTGATCAACAGAAGCTGAGATTCACCGATCTATTCTATCACCCTCTCCCAGGTTATCTGTTACAATATGATATCGAATAGTAGAAGGATAACGCATTTTGCTCTTCTTTAGAACTAGCCAGTGTTTGTAAAGCCGTATCTCAGAACAGCTATAGTAGAAGAACGCAACACTCTAAAGTCTCTTTTATGCATTATTATTGTACTGTAATCATGCTATTAAAGATAATGTTAGATGTCAAATACAGATGAAACCTGCAACTGACAAACTCATGGCGTGTGCAAAGCATAAAGGAAGTGTGATATAAATCCTTACAGAGACATTAGTCAATCAAATACCTCTTTCCTCTAGAAAGAAAAATACAGATCTGTACTTTGAGAAAAATAAGTATATTCTACCAAACAACAGTCTTTCACCATTGAGCTCAGGAAAAAGATGAAGTGGGAATAACTCTGTAGGTCACAGTGTCCTGCTTTTCACAAACTAATACTAATATATCAGTGGACATTCTCCAAATAACTTTGGCCTTGAAAAATTAACCTTTATCTTGAATTAGCCTTTAAACTAATATCTCCTGGTTGCTTTTCAAAGCAGTAGAGATGGAGAGTTTCCTCTTGCTTACGGTTCACAGAAGAAACTTGATTTAACAATTTTGAACCAATATTCAAAAGAATTTCTTTCCCTCCATAGATTAGAGAGGAAGCCTGAGGAAATAAATTCATTAAAATTAGCTTTTGTGATTGCCCCCTCATGTGTTTGTTTCAGGAATGATTTTTGCCTACAGTCATTGAAAATATATTACTACCTTCATTTATGCTATGCTTATATTGGGAAATGAATTATTTTCTGGCCAATCCAGATTATAAGTGACTTTGAGAAGGCATTAATGCCAAATAGTACATTTGCAGTATTTCTTAAAACTGCAAGGAATTTGCTGAAAAATCTGCTGAAAGAAGGTGGAACATAAATAGGATACAGTGGAAACAGAGAATTGTTTTAGCTGTAACTTTGTTGGACTTCTATGGAGATACCGTGTGCTAGCATGCTCGAGTAGCTTTTTGAAATTTTTTTCCTGTAATCATGAGGTTTCATTCTACTGCTGCTACTAATAATGGTGACATGTGAGCTTTGTGTGTAAAAGTGGTATTTGAAGGTAATTTCCGAATTTTTTTAATTAGCTTGTTTACTTCTGCTGTGCAGGAGAAAATATTATTTCTTATATGATAATCACAAGGTGACTGAAAGAGAAAACTGACAATAACAACTTGTAGGAAAGCATTCAGAAGCCAGCTACAAAACAAGAACGTACGCTCACAAGTTAGAGTGACAGAAGTCCTGTTATCTTACCGTCTGCCCTTCTGGGAGGTCCAGATAGAAGAAATCTTGAAATCTTTGCTTCCATCAAAAATAAGTGCTCAAATCCCAGTTCTACCTAGAAAGAGCACTGGTCAGAGAAGAATCTGTGTGCTTAAACTTGTCATGCCAGAGCAGTTAGGGACAAGAAAGAAGCAAAACACCAAGCTGAGCTTTCTTTCCTCTCTTTCTTTAGTGCATTGTCTGGCTATTGGAGGAAAGACAAAGCAGCTGAGTTTTAAGTTTCCTCTTTTTTAGCCAGCAGGAAAGCACATGCATTAGCAGAGATGCTCGTCATTATGAGCCCCCACGGCTGAGGACCCCAGGATGGTTCTACGGTGGGGAGGTTAAGCCTGATGTGCTTGGCATGCAGATGACTGCATAAGGCTGTGCATCTTTGGATATAAAATTTTGTGTGAGCAATCAATAGTAGCAATCAATATGTGTGTTGGCCTACTGCCTGTTTCACCCTATGCCATCCCTTACTGATCTCTTGCTGCCTGCTTGAGGTGAAGGGTTCAAAGGGATGGACTGGTTCATTCCATTAGTAAAGCATACCTTCAGCTTATCCACGATGCACTGTCTGTGGCAGTCACTATCTCCATTTCACTCTGCAGTTCACAGTAAACCAGCTAGTGAAACATACTGACATTTCCCGTCTGAACCATGGTGAGAATATTGTTGCACCCAGCTGACAGTAGCGGCCCATTCAGTGAAGGGTGTAGCCTTGCCTACTGCCATGCACAGCGCTCAGCAAACGATTTAAAAGAAGCAAAATAAATGTGTGTATAATATGGTGAATATAAGTATTAAGCAAATGCTGCATTACAATAAAATTATTAATGAACTGATGGTAGATTTATTTTTCTAATGATGATGCTGGAGTTACTAAAGTTGACTGCTTGGAAGCTAAAAAGTCTCACAAAAGGTGCTTTTCAAGGTTAGATAGCTAGCAAGAGCTGCTTCAGGGAACAGGGAATACCTTAGAAGCAAGTATGCTTTGAAACAGGATCATTAAATTTCTAAAGTTTTGAGTTCACGGCAAAAGCCTTTGCCATTGTGCTGCTGCAAATAACTTAGCTTTGTTTCATGTGCTTTCTGTTACCTTTTATTCCTAATTGCAAGTCCCAAAAGCTCCCACAATCTCAATTTTTTTTCTAATATTAGGCATGAAATAGATTTATTTAGTTTTTTAAATAAATATACCAAGATATTCACTATCATTTTCTTTCACACAAGCAATTTTTTAACATTTCTTAATTCAATCTATCTTCTTTTCCTTTAATACCATTAGTATTTTGGTGTAGCCATGCAATGCATAAAGTCAGTGTGAAAGTCAGTTCCTGAAGAGTCATTCAGAATCTTTGGAAGTTTTTGTATTTTCAAATATCTTATTTTTAAAGATTATACTTAAATATTTGAGATCATGAGGTTTGGCTTTTCTGAAAAGTTGAGGCATGTCTATTACAATTTCTAAGTTGTTGGGCTTCATAAATAGAAATTAATATGGATTTCCAAGTGCAAATTAACAAAGAAGTGAAGATGCTGAGCAAAACTAAGAAAATATCAAATGATAATTTCTACCAAATAGAAAAAATTTCTTTCCTGCACAGCAGGGTTTACTTCCAAAGCTTGAAAAGCTTTAGACAGAAGTTCTACTAGAATTTAGTTTTAACATCTGCAGCACGTTGTCCTGAAAGAGTCTTCCACATGTACTGTTTGCTCTAACACTCTCCCAAACCCCAAACTCTGAAGGGAGCTAGGTATCTAGTACTGCAGGACTGCACCATTTTTATCTCTGCCGTGGGTGCAGTTGGAGGCTTTGGATTCACTCTCGGCAATCTTCATTAGGATTACTGGGAAGTCTTGAAGTGAAAAATAGATTTTGCTTATGTGAGAAACAACACTGAAACCCCGCTATGTGTTCATTACACCTGTTCTGCCTCCATCTGAAGAGGCTGCAAAGATTGTTTTCATTCATAAAAGCTTGCTGTGCAAGGGTCATTTTTTGATTGCTTTTGGGTTGGAAAATTCAATAAGCATCTCAGATTTACCAAATTGCAATCATATAATAGCTGATGCTACAGCACACAGCAATTCTCTATATTCTATCCTTTGTAATTAGAACCATTTAGAGGGTCTGGAATACCTGATTTCTCAGGCCTTAGCAACTGATGTGTGTTTGGGGAAGATGGGAGATTAAGCTTCAAGCTCTGGATTTTCTACAGAATGACAATATTACCTTGGTCATGACACCTAGGACCAAAATTTTCATAATGAATTTCATCCCTGTAGACCCATGTTGCATCCTGTTAAAATCCCAATCAGGCGTTGAAAGAATAACGCCACCTCTTGTTTTGCCCATAACTGTTTTTCGTAGTAGTAAAACTAAATCGATAAGTTATTTCTCTGTCCAGTTCTCATAATGACAGGTTGGCAAAAGAATCGTAAGCTTTCCTTGGTGTCTTGATCCGTTCTGTTCAGAAGAGCTCCTGGTTCTGGAAAGGTGGCTTTTCTGAGCTGCTTCTGCAGAGTGGTTCCTTCATCACGAAAACCTTAGGAGAGAACATATTGTTTACAATAACACTGAAAAGCCACTTTTACTTAACAAAAGGTTTATGAAAAATATTGGTTTATGACAACTTGTGGTCTAGCCTGAGTTCTTCTCTCTGGCCACCAAGATGTCTGACGGCACTGGAAAGTGTTTTGGGAGTTGGGAATCCCTTGGGAATTCTCTCTGAAGGTTTTCAACATACTCTTCTTCATTCCACTTAGTAGCTAATTTTTTGAAAGATGCAACTGTCCTGTTGTACACAAACAAGAAAGTAGAGAGAGACAATTATCTTGATTGGACCAATTTCATTC
>NW_008825557.1:1400211-1403027 GCF_000699105.1 Pygoscelis adeliae
TGTAACACAGTTAATGTGATACGGGCATAAATGGGCAAGTTCTTTTCCTCTTGAGTAGAATGGAAGTAAACTGAACTGTAAACCTGATCTTAATCCAAAGACGATGGTATCATTACCTGCTGCTGCATTTTTAAAGAGAAAAGAGGTGTCATCACTGGCAGCAAATTTTACAGAAAAAAAAATTTTTCTTTGTAGATCGCAGTGGAATCCAGACACTGCTTTGCACGAAGGACACATCGTCTCAGCACAGGAGCTGACTGTACTCTTGCAACCTGTTTTTACCCAGAATTCCAGAAACCTCATCTTGTTCCTGCAAGATACAGTATGTAACATTAATTCCTTTTCTCTCACCAATGCCGAGTGCAAGTCTGTACCTAAATGAGATGCCAT
The DNA here is from genome assembly GCF_000699105.1 of Pygoscelis adeliae. Lineage (NCBI taxonomy): Eukaryota > Metazoa > Chordata > Aves > Sphenisciformes > Spheniscidae > Pygoscelis > Pygoscelis adeliae. Next base: position 1,400,602 of record NW_008825557.1, read on the forward strand.
GGCTCCTTCTCACCAATCTACTCTCTTTGTTTTTCAGCTTAGCATAGATGATTTCACATACCTCAGTGAATCCTACGGTAACAAGAATCCATTTCAAAATGTTCAGGCAAGCATTTCTCTCTTTTATTTCTTTATATGCAGTATCTAAAGTTTAAAAAAAAAATAAGAAAGATGCAAACAAACAATAATTGGGAAAATTAAACTGAATTGCAGCAGTTTTCCTTTTTAAATTATTGAGATTATTTAAGTTTAAGCAGATGGGTTAAAGGAAATCAACTGAGTTTGCAGAAGTGTTTTGTAGCTATTTTATTTCTGAACATCAAGTTTTCTGAATTCACCGTAACTGACAAAATTATTCCTAAACATGCTGCAATTTTATATTGTGAAAAACAATATAAACTTCCAGACTGACACCCCAAAATTCTCTTTTGAAGCCATAGAAAGAAAAGAAGTTATAGGAATCAATTATTTATTCCTGATTTTCAGAATTGAACATCTATTTTATTTTCATAGAAATTGAAGCTCTCTGAACTGATGCAGGGAGTTAACTGTTTCATATTTGAATGTAGCTAATATATGACTAGATACTGGATTGCTTTAATCTTTATGAAAAAAAAAACCCATGCTACTTGAGTAATTTGAAACCAACTCGAGGCACAGAATCTAGGATGGAGTCCTCCTAAGCCGGTCAGCACCTTCAGCTTCTCACTCAGGAGGTTTACAGATTTTGTGCACGTCATCTCTGGTTATACTCACGCGGCAGTTTATTGAACTGTTATTAGACAAAGGAAGTGCTGACACATGGAAGTCATAAAGGCGTTCCTGCGGGCAGAGCAGGATGAACAGAGCTATTAGTCACGTAACTGGTATCAGAGCATGTGAGGAAGTGTAAATTCCCAACCACCACACAGCAAGCTGTATGTGTAATTAGATACATAAATATTCACATATTACCTGTCCCCCCACCTATACAGTCTAAGAACCTCACATCTTCCTTATGTCACTGATACCGGAGATCTTAATCTCTTTGCCATATAACAGCATTTTAACACTGATGCTGGAACAAAAACAACTATTCAGAGTATGTATATGGGTTTTCTGAGGAATGAATGGGAGTAATAATAATTTGTAGTGTAAGGATCAGCGGTTGCACCCACAGGCAGAAGTACTGGTACTTCTCTGGTATGCCTTATCTTCTCTGGGTTTAAAATCCATGCGAGGCTGTGTCTGGAGCAAATTTCGTTGCTGCCTGACTGCAAAGCTGGTTTGATTTTAGAAGCTGTGTGAAATGTACATGTGATACTGCAAGCTCCTAAAGATGCGGTGGTCTTATTTAAGTAGGCCCTGGATGTTTAAGAGGAAGGATATTGAAGAATTTAAAACTTTCTTCTTTTGCCTTGTAATCAGGACTCCATCAGCACTGTAGATAGATAGAGCTTATAGCCAAAGGCTAGAGATGAGTCTAGAGACTGATGGGTTTAGAAATTGGGTGGTATACTGAGTGGATTGGGGACCTACTGAGTGAGGAGGTCCTCAGCTAAACAAAGGATCGTGTTTAAGTAAATCTTTGGTCTGAATACGGCAGAGCAAAAATTTAAAGCCAGGTTTTCAACAAGCTGAATAAATGTCTGTAACAGTTTGTTCGCTTTCTGACCTTGCCTCTGTTCCCTTTCTGTCTTGGAGCTGAGAAATTTTTTCTCGTTACAGCTACTTCAAAACTGGAAAGTTTCTTTTGACAAATGGCTCACCTTAATTAACTCCAGCACTCCTAGATTTGTTCTGTTGGACTTGGCAATCTTAATACTTTTCCAGCAGAGTTTTGTGGGGGTGAGGTGCTGTGACTTTGTCACGTCCCACCTAGGAGGAGGGGAGAGTGACTAAGATCCGCAAATCCCCTTGGCGTGGATTAAGGTGAAATAACGCTCAAGGTCCAAAAACAAACTCCAACTTTAATGGCACAAACACTTCTATAAGCATCAACCCTCTATGTCTTAATATATAATACAAGCTAAGCGGCTTTGTGAGGAGTTGAGGTAGGCCTTGTATTGCTTAACAACATCAAAAACAGAGAACGAGAAGGGGGAGGAGAAGAGAGAAAGAGAGAAGCAGGAGAGAGGTAGAGAGAGATAAAGAAATCACCAATCCTGGATCCAGCGTTGGACCTGCCAACGGGGGGTGTCGGTGTGGAGAGTGTCCCCAACTCATCTGAGCCTGGAAAAACAAAAAGAAAATGCCCCCCAAATTTGAACAGCCCACTCGGGAGAGTATGAGGGCAGAACCCCAATTTGACAATAGGGCAATGATTGCTTCTAAGGCTCCTACTGCCCCCGAAAAGGATTTGATTGACCTGGGAGTGGGAAACTGGATGTGCCGTCCCCAGTAAGTGAGCCAGGGGATGGCCATTTAAGAAGGTTCAGAGAAACTCC
>NW_008825557.1:1405827-1408396 GCF_000699105.1 Pygoscelis adeliae
GGCTTTGTGAGGAGTTGAGGTAGGCCTTGTATTGCTTAACAACATCAAAAACAGAGAGTGAGAAGGGGGAGAAGAGAGAAAGAGAAAGAGAGAAGCAGGAGAGAGGTAGAGAGAGAGAAAGAAATCACCAATCCTGGATCCACCATTGGACCTGCCAACAGGGGGATCAGTGTGGAGAGTGCCCCCAGGAGGCTCACATGCACCCCTATTTATTGGCTCCAGCCCAAAGTTTCTAGAGTCTTCTCTCACCCCAGCTCCAGGAGTGCTTGAGACATCAGTCAGTCAAGGAGAGTGACACTGGGCCCCTCCCCGTGGCTGGCTTCTGGAGCTTCTCCTGGGGCATTGTCTGTGCTTAGAGCACAGCCATGTGGGCCTCGTCCCTTACAGACTTGGGTGAAAGAAAGAGAGACGTATAAATTAAATATTTCTTTTTCACTTAGGTGCCCATATGGAGAATTTTGTCAATATCTATTGCATAGACTTGTAGCTCTTCAGACCAGAAAGGATCTTTATAATCATCCAGTTCCATCTTGGGTGTAACAGAAGCTACAAAAATTTGCTCAGTTGCTATATCATCAGTTGCACTCCACTTGAGCTACTTTGGGAAAGAATTCCATTCTTAATCATGCTATGAAACAATGTCATAATATTCACAGAACACAGGACAAAGTGAAGGTCAGGTCTGAATTTTCTCACTGGGGAAATCAGAATCTTTGATGTTGCATAATCACAAATTTTTATACCTTCACACTCTATATTATACAAGTGATTCATTAAGCTATAATAGATGTTCCATGTCACTTGAGTATCCTCCTTTTGAACTTCAGAAATGCAAATTTATTCACAAACCTAAATTGGAGGTCTCATTTAGAATGTATATGTGCATGTAGCAGCATGTGTAATACAAGAAGGAAGTGTTACTTGTAAAAGAGTTATAGGCTTGTAAACCACAGAGACATTTGCAGATATTAGGTTTGTTCAGCTACATTAGCAGCTGTTTTGAGCTTTTGGGATCAATGGGTTTGTATGCAATAAAAGAATTCTATTTCCAGATAATACAAAAGGAATCTTACCGGTAGATCATTTATCTTAAACACTTAAAGGACTTTTTAATTAAATAATAAAATACAGAGATTAGCATTTGGGGAACTTTTTTGTCAAGCAGTCACTTACCCTACAAACTATTTTTTTTAATATTAGCTTTGGCTTTCCCCAAACAATGCTGAGCTCCTTAAAACTGCAGTGTATGGTAACACACTCAAATTAGTGGCCAGCTGTGCAGCTGCATAATTATTATTGTAAGTCATTGTCATTCCTGGTTCTATATCTCTATCGTATCCTCACTCAGTGGTCGTAGACTGAGGACTCCTATTTAGTCACGTGTGATACAGAGGTCCTACTATAATTTTGATTGCCTTTGTTCCCTTTCTCTTTACCTCTTTTAGTTTGGTTTTTTGTTTTGTTTTGTTTTTTACAAGGGGGCATGCAGAACTGCATAATAATCAAGATAAAAGTTCATCATAGATTTATTTAGTGACACGATGATGTTTTGTTCTCTAGCCTTTTCCAAAAAAACACTAATATTTGATTTTTCAATTCTGATCACTATCAGCCACTGAATTGAGAATGGTCACATAGGAATTAGAGTTTGTCCCCCCCAAAAGGTGGCAGGATCAATAGCCCAACTGAAGTGCATCTACACCAATGCACACAGCATAGGCAACAAGCAGGAAGAGCTGGAAAGCCATTGTGCAGCTGGAAAACTATGATATAGTTGCCATCATGGAAAGGTGGTGGGATGACTCACACAACAGGAGTGCTGCTATGGATGGCTATAAACTCTTCAGAAGGGACAGGCAAGGAAGGAGAGGCGGTGCGGTAGCCCTGTACATTAGGGAGTGTTTTGACTGTCTAGAGCTTGATGATGGTGACAACAGGGTTGAGTGTTTATGGGTAAGAATCAGGGGGAAGGCCAACAAGGCAGATAACATGGTGGGAGTCTGTTACAGACCACCCAACCAGGATGAAGAGGCAGACGAAATATTCTATAAGCAGCTGGAAGAAATCTCACAATTGCTAGCCCTTGTTCTCGTGGGGGACTTGAACTTACCAGATGTCTGCTGGAAATACAATACAGAGAGGAAACAGTCTAGAAGGTTCCTGCAGTATGTGGAAGATAAGGTAACTTCCTGACACAGCTGGTGAGTGAGCCAACTATGGAAGGCGCCCCGCTGGGCCTGTTGTTTGTGAACAGAGAAGGACTTGTGGGTGATGTGACAGTTGGAGGCTATCTTGGGGATAGCGATCCCAAAATGATAGAGTTTTCGATTCTTGGAGAAGTGGGGAGTCAGCAGAACTGCTACCTTGAGCTTCTGGAGGGCAGACTTTGGCCTATTTAGGAGCCTGGCTGACAGAGTCCCTTGGGAGGCAGTCCTGAAGGGCAAAGGAGTCCAGGAAGGCTGGACATTCTTCAAGAAAGAAATCTTAAAGGTGCAGGAGCAGGTGGTCCCCATGGGCTGAAAGACGAGTCAGCAGGGAAGAAGACCGGCCTGGCTGAACAGAGAGCTTT
>NW_008825557.1:1411877-1416392 GCF_000699105.1 Pygoscelis adeliae
CCTCTTCATTCTCCACTCTCCTTTGGAGTTCTCGTGTTTTGAACATGCATGGTAGTTGAAATCCTAAAACGTGTAAAGCAACATATGGGTATTGTAAAGACAAGTGTGCAGTGGCCAAATGTCAAGAAGGACAAACAAGAGGCATGGGATCAGAATAGCGATCTGAGGCTGATGAGTGGATATCCAGCTGTGTCTGCCCTTCAGATGGAAAACAGTTGAATACCAGTGGCTGGAAGCTGAGACAGATGGCAGTGCAGGATTGGTTAGGAGCAGAGACACAATTCAGATATTACTCAGTAATGATGCATTTTATATCTTATTCTGCAATAAATGAGTAATCTGCTTAATATATATCCTCTGAAGAAGTGGCTGCTGCCATTCTGGCTGCTGCTAGGGGGCAAGGGATTAAAATATTGAAAAGAAAATAAAATAATTGACTATTGCTCAGAATTTTAGCTCTAAATTCATATATGCAAACAAACCAAGATGAAATGTATCATCCTTTCCTTCTCAGCAGTGCTAAAAACACTACTCGAAGACCTGTGAACCAGATGAGCGCTTTCCGCTCTATTTTAATTTCTGCAGTTATTTTTCTATCAGTCTGGCAAATCAGACAATACTGCATAATCCTCCCTTATGAGCATCTATAGAAATGTGAAAATAACTAGCCTTTGCCTAGGAATGAAAACATGTGAGCAATTAGAAAGAACCAGAGCAGGTCAGAAAAGTGGTAGGCAGTCAGAGAACAGACAAAAAGGAAAAAGAGTAGGAGGAGAAAAGTGTTAGCAACACTACAACACTTGCATCAGTTAGAGGGGGAGAGAGAGTCTATAACAACTTGAATATCTGAGTGTTGGATCAAGTGACAGACTCAATCCAGACTTAAATGTAGAAAATGGGAAAGCAAAGTTAAGTTGTAAACTAGGACTCAGTGAAAAAATATCTTCAAATATTCACGTTAAATTTGGGGTACTTTAATTTTGATCATTCTCAAGTCTCCATCTTGCATTTTCTTTCCCTGAATGTTTCAAGTTAATTTTATTACCAAGAAAAACCTTTGGAAAGGAAGTTTTTTGACTATGCAGGTTTCAAATTCATAGAACGAGAATGTTTTTAAATGCATTTCACTCAAGTATTTTTATCAGAAATTCAGCTATGAGAATTATAAATAAAGTGATAGATACCCTGATGCTTCATTATCTGAACCTGTTCAGCCTGAGCCTTATAATTTGTATTTTGAGTAGAAAGACAGAAAGTACATGACATGAAGTTTGTTTGTGTGTGTCTGGAGGCTCTGTAGATCCTGAAACATGTAGCCTGTTTTAATTAATAGTTACAGATTAGACACTTGTCTGTACTGCGTGCTGTACCACCAGGATGTACACAAAGGAAGGATTCTTATTATGCAAAGTGTGACTCCGTACTGAATAGAGCTGCTGGAACTTGAGGTGTGTCTGACATTGATCCTTCTCACCTCTGAGGGCATTTAGTTAGATGGTGGTCTGATGAGCTTTGCTTCTGGCAGCGTTCGTAACCTGTCTCTCCAATACATTCTTGGCTTGAGAACTTCTATATCATCTGTCTCTCGTCTTCCACCACACGTGTGGAAAGGACAGTAAGAATTTGATGTCACTGAGTGCCTTAAGCTTGCCCCAGGAGGGTGCAGGAATAAGAGCAACACAAGTGTCCCTACACTGCCCCTTTCCAGGAGCAGCCTGCAGCCGGCGTCAGGCTGGCGAGAACTCACATAGTGTTTACCATGGTGGTTCCTCACCTTGAATATTAAATTAAGGATATCTAAAAAAAGCTTGTGTTTAATTATTATGCAAGTAAATAAACTGTTAATAAATTTATTACAGGAAATTCTTCAGTCTTCTCCTTCATCTTTAGTTTTGCCAGCTGTTGACTGTGAGGCTACCAGGTATCTTCTGAGCTTTCTTCAGGAGTCAGGAGATTGGAAGTTAACAAACGTAACTCATCTCGATGTCTCTCAGCTGGAAGTGAATACATCTAAACCAAACTTTCTGGTGATTCAGCTACAACCTCTTGTCAGGTAGGAGCTTGTCACAAACAAAACTGACCCACATGTGAGCACAATTTTTAAATCTTTTTAAAATGTCACTTCTATTCAGGAAATTTAAAAACCAAAGTGGAAGCTTAGAGGGTTAGCAAAGTTCTTTTTCTTGCAAGGGTGAATTTGGTGTTTTTTAAAGTCCCCTGATGAGCTTACCAGGTGTAAGAGATGAATTATGTTGAGAAAGTCAGTCAGGCATTCCTATTTTGTCTGCCTCATTATATGAGAACAAAGGGACAACTAATAAAACTAAATGGCAACACACTTTTAGCAGAAAGGCTGAATTATTTTATGCAACACATGATTAACCTGCAGAATTAATTGCTAGAAGGCATTCCAGGGGTCAAAAAAACTGGCAGGATAAATAAGCAAGCAAATAAACATACAGAGAAAACTGAAGTTAATATGGATAAAGAGACTGGTTTTCATCACTCTAGAAGGAAGAGGAGGGCTATATTTCTTCACGTTTCCAGGCCTATGACAACTGTGATCTAATGGAGGTAGAGAGAGACTGTTCCATCAGGTGAATGTATATTTAGAAAATATAAGGCATGGGTGTATTGAGTCCCTCTGCTCAGCTTCTCCTGCTCCTTCTTCTTCCTAGCCTGTTACTTGGGCATTTGTACATGTGGTGCATGTATCAATGGGTCCTACGGAAGTGCGGTTATAGCTATCACATCACTACCCAAAAAAAGACATGATACCCATTTTAAGGAGCTCATGTACAAATGATAGACAAGGGGCCAACACCAAATGAAAAGAAAGCTGTGCAGATATTGGTCAAAATAATATCAGTAGTCCGGCTTCTCTGCAGCTAAGGAAGTTTGAGGAGTTTGAGGAATCAGCCAAAGGTGTGATCTGTGTACTATTAATGGCTTTGCAGAAGAAAAGGGTCATAAGGAGGAGATGAGAGAATAATGGAGGGATGCTGACTAATCCTTTTACTAGTCAGTATCTTTGTATATTTCTGGTTCACATTGTTCTTGCCTAGAAAAGATTTTTAATTATTTTTCTCACACTCTTTTTGTAGTGATTCAAATGAGATTTCCACCCTGGAAGCAATTGCTGAAAATGGTAAGCCATATGACCAAGCTATAACTAACGTTTCATCATTTAAGTCTGTGTTTTCACTTGAGCAGATTGTATTCTCTAGTTCCTGGGTTTTGCTGTAATACTACTATTTAAAGGTTTTCTTTCTCCCCATCTATAGTACTTATAAGCAGTCAATTATCATAGTGTTGAAGTACTGAGTGTCTGATTCAAACTCCACCAAAATGGATACAGCTCTGTGACCTGAAATGTAATGATAATTCACCTCTGCTTCAGGCATGGGCCTTTGCTCATGTTCTGAGATCCTCCCAGTTCAGAGTACAAACCTGCATCTCTATGTAGCTCGGTCTACCTCCTTGGATCTCACCTCGCACACCGGCAGCTGGAGGTGTCAGGCTCATCCAGCAGTTCGAAGGTCTTGGTCTCAACAGAAGGTGTCTGAATGAATAGGAAATGTTTTTCTAATCTTTGTAAAACAATACTGATGCCCTTCCACAGCCTTTGATTTTAGAGTCTTTTATTGGTTTTGCAGCTATTAAGGACTACTTGTTAAAGTTGAATCTCTCCATATAACACTATAATAAAACTTTTCTTGCCTAGCATCTGGCTGAAAAAGAGGTGCCATACACCAAAGAGGCACTGAGAGGCATCTGTTTTTTTGCAGGGCTTTCGCTGACTACTCTAAATTAGAGATCAAGTTATAAAGTCTGCAAATCACTGTAGTCATAGTTTCAGGGACATACATTGTAGTGTAGTGTAATGTAGTGTAGTGGGCTGATAATTAAACATTGTCCTTAGAGCCTATGACTGACTGTGCCCAGAGCTGGGGGTGTAAAATCAGAAGCAGATTTGAAAATCAGGGGAAAATACTTCAGTACTGAAATCAGTGGTGTGTCCTTTTCTCTTTGTTTTTGCACTACTCCAAAGTGAGTGTGGTTTTTATACTGAAGTAAGCAGCTGGATTTCCATCTCTGAATTGCAGAGGAGTTGTTTAGTTCTCTTTTCTTGTCCCCAGGGCATATTAGATAGGAAAAGCCTTGGCTTAATGTTAGCCTTGGCTAAACATTAGCTTTTTCTTTATGGGACACTTCTTTCATCAGCTGCACAAACTCAAGAATAAGCTTCCCAAACCCTGTCTCAGGCCACTTTGTTTTGGAACAGCAAGGTTAACGGGGGACCTGTGGGATGATGGAGGAACAGGCTATACCAACTTTCCGGTTAGTGTCAACTAGCTGTTATCAGGAAAAAGGTGTGTGGATCCGGGAAGGTGTGCCACTTTGTATGGCCAAGTGCAAAATCTGCACTTAATGTTCTGCGTCTCAGCTGTGCTCTAGAAAAGTGGGAGTGTGGGCTGAATCCTCACCTTCTGGTTCATTTTCTAAAGCAGCAAC
>NW_008825557.1:1416466-1419090 GCF_000699105.1 Pygoscelis adeliae
CAAATGAAAGTTACTGAGCCACACTTCCTTAACATTATTCCACTGGAGGTCTGTGCAGCAGATGGGAGAGAGTCGGAAGAGAGTCATTCCAAAAGTAGTAGATAAGTGTCCCAGACACAGTCTTCCAAGTCATGCAATCTGGGCTCCAGCAGGTCTAGGTGTCTAGGTACTGTCTGCAGCACAGTCACAGTCATTTGCCAACTATTGCTGTCAGGAGACCCTTCAAGGTCAGAACTGCTTGCAAGGTCATGAGTTATTGGTGTTTGTTATGGAGGGACTGCTGCTAGATCCTACCTGGGTAAGTAACAAAAAATACTGTTTGTCACATACCTGCAATGTGACAAGAGAATTGTTAACCCATAAATATTGCTTGTAAATTTTTTTTTTCAGTATCCACAGTAAACCCATAGAAAAACACTGCAGACCTGTAGTAGGCTGCCTGGAAGTTCACAAAGCCTCTTATGTTTGCCACAGCAACCTCTTTCCTTTCTGCTGTAGAGGGTTTTAAAATCTGATGTAATAAAATGTCAGAGAAATCTCTCCTGCTGTTTTACTCGCTGCAGACAGGAAGCTCTGTAAGACAGAACAAATGGGCTCAGATTCTGCCCAAGGGAAATGTGCTGTTCTGAAATATCTAGAAGCTGGAGTAAGGAGAGGTTTTTAGCATGTTATTAAAATGAGGCTCATTATGAAATCCAAACTGGAATTCAGAATCCAAATCTGCTCAAGTTTCAAGGGATTCAGACTTAACTGTTTTCTTTATGCTTCTTTTCAGTATTTCTTCTTTCTTTCTCTTGCATGAGGTAGAGTTTGACATTATTACTCAGTTTTTGCCAGTTTTCCCAAATGTTTCTCTGCTCAGGAGGAGGTTGCATTCTGCCATGTCAGTCTTACCTGCTGGATCCAGCATACCTCAGAATCAATGGCAAAGCTGCCTATGACTCCATCTGCATAAAATGAGGCTCTTTAATTGCTATTGCATATATTCCTTTTCCACCCTGATTCTCAGTGCATTCCTCTTTCCGCTCTTTCTCTTCTCTCCTATTTTTCCCCCTCGTCTTGCTCTTTTCTGTTTTTTTTTTTCTCTTGTTCATAGTTTATACTCTTCCTTTCTTTTTACTTTTCTCCTTCCAGAACATTTCTTCTCAGTTAATTTCTTCCATCCCTTCCATCCATATGTAAAATCACACAAAAAATTAAGGTAGATTAGAAAATTATAGTAGTACTAATCCAGCACTCCCTGGTGAAATTCAAGGGATGTGTCTTCAATGAGTTAAAAAGGTTTAATCCTTCCACCAGGGCATAGATGCAGGCAGCTATGCTAATTGGAAGGTGTTATCCTAGACAAACTGTTTTACAATCATAGATCTATGTAGTGTTTCCTTGATCCATGCTGTCTAAAATAAAAAAAAAAACCTTCAGTGGAACCACTCTAAAATCACTCTAACATCAATATCACCATCTGGACATGCCTCTTGTTCCATTAAAGAAAGAGCCTGGGATGACTAATGTTCCCGTGTAGGCATGTAATTTAGGTGCTTTAAAATATGGTGGACAATCTGGGCCCTTTTCCTTGGAGAATTTGCAAATACTTCATAAGGAAGGTAGAGTTTTGATCACAGGCAAAGATCTATATCGACTCTGTTGTCATAAGGGTGTTCACAGCAGCTTCTCTGAATGAAGGGATTGCCTCTAGAATCTTCCCAAAGGCGAGAGTTACAGATGTGACTGGTAACTATAGTTACATGTAGCTCCTTGCTGAAGTGAAATGCAAATAACGTGTTATTTCAGAAAGCAATCGGTTGCTTTAATGAAAGAAAACCCAAAGACAATCTATGCATTTTTCTATGTATTATTTTTTTATTCCAAAAATTTTAGCTGAGGCTGCTGAGTATTTCCAGTGAGTTGCACTCTGTACATATAGAATACAAAATATACACTATGTAATATCTTGGACCTCCACACCCAATATAATAACAGTAGTTGTATATAAGCAGTTGTTTTTCTGAGTAAGTCCATTTCTTATAGTAGATCTTTTTAGCAATAATTTTTTAGAACGAAAATTTACATAGCTATGATTCTTGACTGATATGAGGAAATCAATTTGGTTAAAACTCTGCAGAAAAACCAATGCTTGCATTTTTATAAAAGCTAAACATTTTCCTTAGCCAGGAGACCATAATTACTGTAAATAGAAGAGGTTAAAAAGGATAATAATATAGGCTCAATGTCCAAATGGAGATTGGTGACGGGTGGCGTCCCGCAGGGGTCCATATTGGGACCGGTACTGTTTAATATCTTCATCAATGACATAGACAGTGCGATTGAGTGCACCCTCAGCAAGTTTGCAGATGACACCAAGCTGAGTGGTGCGGTCGACATGCCAGAGGGATGGGATGCCGTCCAGAGAGACCTGGACAAGCTCGAGAAGTGGGCCCGTGTGAACCTCATGAGGTTTAACAAGGCCAAGTGCAAGGTCCTGCACCTGGGTTGGGGCAACCCCCGGCATCAATACAGGCTGGGGGATGAAGGGATTGAGAGCAGCCCTGCCGAGAAGGACTTGCGGATACTGGTGGATGAAGAGCTGGACATGAGCCAGCAATGTACGCTCACAGCCCCAGAAG
>NW_008825557.1:1419183-1432344 GCF_000699105.1 Pygoscelis adeliae
ACATGGACCTGTTGGAGCGGGTCCAGAGGAGGGCCACGAAAACGATCAGGGGGATGGAACACCTCTCTTGTGAAGAAAGGCTGAGAGGGTTGGGGTTGTTCAGCCTAGAGAAGAGAAGGCTTCAGGGAGACCCTATTGCAGCCTATCAGTACTTAAAGGGGTCTTATAAAAAAGATGGAGGCAAACTTTTTAGCAGGGCCTGTTGCGACAGGACAAGGGGGAATGGCTTTAAACTAGAGGGGGGTAGGTTGAGACTGGATATAGGGAAGAAATTTTTTACACTGAGAGTGGTGAAACACTGGCACAGGTTACCCAGAGAGGTGGTGGATGCCCCATCCCTGGAAACATTCCAGGTCAGGTTGGATGGGGCTCTGAGCAACCTGATCTAGTTGAAGATGTCCCTGTCCACGGCGGGGGGGTTGGACTAGATGACCTTTAGAGGTCCCTTCCAACCCAAACTATTCTATGATTCTATAAGCTCCACTTCCAGTACATGAAAATGAAATACAATTTCTGTAAAGTATAAGCTCGAAATCTGAGAAGCCTGTATGTCCAGGCTATAAAATATCCATTCGCCAGACTGGTACATGGATGAGAAGTGGGAAGGCACTGAAACAGTGAATCTGAGTCTTATTTCTCATCAGTCCCAATAACAACACTAATAATGGTTCTTGATTCACAACTACTATGCTCCTTATCATAAGCAGATGTTAATGTTTCTGCAATACAGCCTGAAAACATTTATCAGTTGTAAGTATTTGTCACAACTGCCTGTGGTTTCAGAACTAAAGGAGGATCTTCTGTAGAGGCGTCTTTGGACCTCTTTGAAAGGCCCTCTCTTCCTTACTTGACTTTTCCTTCCTTTTTCAGAAAGATTCCACCATATTTCCCTTTTGGCCTCCACTGTAGTCAACAGCAAAGTTTTCCATATCCAGTTGAGGGTGCAGAATCAGGCTTTAAATCCACTGAAGCAAAAAAGAATATTGCTGCAATGTTATGCATATCATGCCCCATACTAAGCACTACGTTTTGAGTATTGTTTCTCAGTGATTGGTTCTGTGTACTTTGTAATTCAGAGAATAAAACTACTTAAGCTTTATTATTTATTTATTAGCTGGTCACTTGACTAACAGTATATGCATCCTGCTCTCGTCTCTTAAGAAATTTCTTCTGCTCTTGCTTTTAATTGCCCAAAGCTCAACCTTTCAGGTATTGTTTCTACGGTATTTACTTTTCAGTTTCAAAATCACCCCCTTTTCTGAACCATTGTAATGTATTTGTTTTGTATTGTCTCATTGAAATTGTGCATTTTTCAAGACACTGGACATGTCTTATCCCATTTCTACCTATTGACATAAATATTATGAGGACCTAAATAATCTAAATAAGCTTAAGCATCTAGCTCATTCCTTCTCCAACTACTGTAGGATTTTAGCTTTCTCAGCTCACAGAGTTTGTTAAATTATACATGTTTCTATTTATAGACAAAATAATTGGAAGACTGACCATGGATCTGCAGGAACAAGGGATTAATTTCTCAGTAATTTATACTGCAGTGAGACCTTCAAGGGTGAGTAATCTTCAGTGCCTACAACTGTCAAATTTTTGGCACCTAACAACTTAATGTTTGCAGAGGAATGCTGTAGATTATTTTCAAGATTATACAAGCAAGCAATCTGTATTATATGAAGTTTTGACCAGAAATGATTGCATGAATTTTCATGTGCGATAGCTATATCACATAACTATTGAAGTTTTACTGTTCTAGGAGACCATAACTCTGCCATTGTCTTTAGAACTTATTATTATTTTTAAGGACTGTAATTTTAGTTTTTTTTCCATTTAAATCTAATGGATTTTTAGTAACTTCTACATGGAACCTTATTGAGCTTCTCAGTGTGACTGGTCAATAAAAGGGAAGTGTTGTTAATTAACTGAAGGCTACTAATATATCCATTTTTAAATTAACTGGTTTCATTCCTTTTAGTCAGTATTTACAACTGGAAGGTAAAGTTTTCACCCTTGCTGATAGTCAGAACATCATTTATAGATCACATCATATTATGTTAGCAGTAAGTAGCAATGCAGAATGGTTATTTATGTGGAGTTATCTGTTTTGTCTGACATACAGGTTGTAATCAAGAAATATTCAAATTTTAATTTTAATGCAAAGACAGTCACGCCTTGAGGAAAACAGAATACAGTTCCCACTAAGAAAAGAGGCATATGAGGAATGGGCTGTATCCTAAAAATCAACAACTTTGAAAGAAACATATCTATCTGTTCCAGTGGTAACAGATCTGAGCTCCTAATATGATGCTTAGTTTAATTTGAATTTTAATTTAAACTCAAGATAATGTCATTTGGAAATACAGAAGATATAATTTCCTTGGTCTAGGCAACAGAAAAGCAATTAGTGGGATTCTCTAGAACTAGTGTGAGCACTGCACATAGGATCTTGAGAAGCTGGAGGATTTTCAGGAGGGAACGCTAAGAAAAATTCACAACTGTTCTTAGCACAAGAACAACACCTAGAAAACCTGTTTTAAAGGGGTATGGAGAGAATTCCCTTTAGCTTATCTAAAAGAAGAGTAAGAGGCAACTCGTCAGCACTTCATAAATGTTCTTTAAGCCAAAAGTGGATAAGCCCCCCAAAGCTGTTCTGTGTTAGATCAGAAATGATCTGGGTTTTTGCAGGGAGGTAGGATCTCGAACCTCTGGCTATCTGTTGTGGTCTAACCCCAGCCAGAAACTAAGCACCATGCAGCCGCTCGCTCACTCCTTCCCCGGTGGGTGGGATGAGGGAGAGAATCAGAAGGGTAAAAGTGAGAAAACTCATGGGTTGAGATAAAGACAGTTTAATAGGTAAAGCAAAAGCCGTGGAGTCAAGCAGAGCGAAACAAGGAATTCATTCACTCCTTCCCACTGGCAGGCAGGTGTTCAGCCATCTCCAGGAAAGCAGGGCTCCATCACGCATAACGGTTACTTGGGAAGACAAACGCCATCACCCCGAATGTCCCCCCCTTCCTTCTTCTTTCCCCAGCTTTATATACTGAGCATGACGTCACATGGTATGGAATGTCCCTTTGGCCAGTTTGGGTCAGCTGTCCTGACTGTGTCCCCTCCCAGCTTCTTGTGCACCTCCAGCCTTCTCAGTCGGTAGAGCATGGGAAGCTGGAAAGTCCTTGACTAGTGTAAACACCACCTAGCAACAACTAAAACATGGGTGTGTTATCAACATTGTTCTCATCCTAAATCCAAAACACAGCACTGTACCAGCTACTAGGAAGGAAATTAACTCTATCCCTGCCAAAACCAGGACATTATCCAATAAGATGATCAGAATAGTTCCTTCAGACTCTAGAAAAACGGCAACTTCCACCAATAATCCACCCTGTGAAATTAATTTCCAGAGACTGGGTTTTGAAGACCAGAGTTAGAATACAAAGGCAGAGCACCATGAGGAAGTTCACATTGATATTCTCTATGCTGTATGTTTCTTGTGGTAAAGGAGAGGACATGAGTCCAAGACTTTTGATCTGCCTTTTTTGTAAATACCGCATTTTTTTTTTTTAACAAAGATCTGAAATAAAAATAAAAATTATTTAGTTATTGTGGCTCTTTACTCTTTGAAATCAAAGGGACATGGGCATTCTTAGCTGCAAATTGCATTTAGAACAATTAGAATGAAAAATATTTTTAATTAATGAAAGAATTCGTGTCAAGAGAAGGAATTTTTTGAGCGATTTTAAAAGTTTGTTGAATTTTAAATCTATGCATATTTCAACAGGCTTTCTAAATTAAAGTGACTTTGTTTGAGCAACTGGAGCACTGTTAAATAATTAAAGCAATGTATTTTAAGATGTTCTGCATTTTTTAAAAATAAGCAATTTAAACTTTTCTTAATTCTTTAAATTCAATGCCATATAAAACCATTTGGAGCATACTTTTTCCCCCCACAATAACTTTAAGTTATTTCAGTGCATTCAATGTTATCAGCTTCTGCGCAGAGCTAGAAAACGCAAAATGGAAAGTACCTTTGAGAGTTCATCAGTCTGTACATTTGCGTGTAACCTCTTCTTAGTATATATTGCATATCTTTGGCTATGCTTGAACTACAGAAGATGTGAACGGTTTTGTAACCTTAAACTAAAGGACTGACTCCCTTTGCTTAAGGCATAAAGACTATATTCCACGATCTAGAATTTACAGGGTCACTCCCCAGTGATAACGAAGATTACTATATATGAGAAGTAAAAGGCTTTGATCATACGGGAAAAGAGTTTACATTACTTAATACATTTGAAAATCAATAACAATCTTTCAGTATGAAAGATTTGCATTTACTAAGTTGACTTTCTCGTTGATGAAGGAAAATGAACTTTAAGCATGACACTAAAAAAAAAAAGACAGTTCCTTCTGATCAGGTAAATTAATTTTATGCAATGAAGCTCCGAAACACTGGGGCTATGAGATACTTCTCTCCCAATAGCTCTACCTCCTTGCTGTTGGGCAGTTAATGGCTTCATAGCATCATCTTGTTACATTTGCTCATTCTTCCATTGCCTCAAGCAGAGAAAAATAAATGTGAGAAATGCATATACTAGAAAAGATTCCAGACTGGTATTGGCTTCACAGAAAGTGAATTAATGAGACAGAAGGAAAAAATCCCCTATGATTGTGTGTCTTTTCTGATTTAATGAGAAAGAGCTGTTTAGTTTAGTCAATGCAGCCACAGATCCCTTTGGGCTATCATAGTTATCAGTTAATAGCCCCAATGCACAATGGAGATTTATTCAGGCTGGTTCTTGTTCTGTTCCAGTTTCAGAATTTGAAGCTGGGACATAGAATTAAGACCCTGAAACAGAGGCTGTTTGGTGGCCTACATGAAATGGTTCCACTAACCAGTTGATGATTCCTCTGGATGTCCCATCCTGTCATGGAAGAGCTGCCTTCCTCCAACTTGGCAACTGCCACATCTTGCGACTCTTGTTCTAAAATGCTTTTCCTTCAGGGTCTGGCTGAGTTGGGCTGACATTGAGAGAGTGATTTGTATCACCTAATTCTGGGCAAGTGAAGTGTAAATGTCTACATCTGAAGTCATCAACTATGGTTCTCTTTACAATCAAAGGCTTTTTAGGGTTTAATCCTTCTGACCTACTTTGTAGGGGACTGCTGCAGGATGAGATGAAACTCACCCTTCATAATCTCCTTTGTCTCTGATAACCATAGAGGCAGTCCTCATGCTTAGGTCAGATCTTGACATATACATTTAGTTAGACAACTCTCACTCAACATTTCTCATCTTTTTTTCCATTAAAACCCAGAAACTTACCCCAAGAATTGAGGAGTCTCCTGCCAAGAACTTTCTTCCCCTTGAAACTCATTTGATAGCTTATTTTGCTTCAGGAGAATCAAACCCCTCTGCAGTTCTTGTTCCACTCTTGCATCAGGAGTTCTCATGAATATATGAATTTTTGTGTTCTTGGTGACTATGATCAAAGTCACCCCTCCTACTTGTGCTTGCTGCTAATTAGGTTCTTTGGCTTGTGGTTGTAATGCATAATTTTACCTGTGCTGTTGGAATTGGAGAGGTTAAAAAGGCTGCAGTGATTGAAAGATAGATATGCCTCAAATCATAAATCTCATAATGTTTCCCATCCTTCAGATTCTCATGGTGTCCATGTCACATTTTTACAAGTTTGTTTCTGAAACGTCTGCAAGACAGTTTTATAGTTGTTATCTTTTCCCAGTTAAACTGAATGCTGAGGAACCACATATGGCCAAAAGGAGATTTGTGACTACTTCCCAACCAATATTCATTTTGCTGACTCCACTTTTTACAGATGCATTGTGAAGTGGTGTTTAAACCTTCTCTACTGCCTCCACATTTTCAGAGAGCTTCAGCTACCATGGGCTTTTGACTGCTTTGTTCTACAAGCTGTCTGCTCTAGTTGGTGTTTAAGTGTGTTGAGTCTTTGATCCCACTCAGAGCCAAGCAATATGAGTTATAGGAACTGTATTCAGCCATAAATAACATGGGCATCTGCAGCACAACTGGTTGCATTTCACTCTTTAAAAGTGTCTCTTGAAGGTACTGATCCTCTGGTGCTATTGATGTGCACCCCAGCTGAAAAGTGTATGAAAAGGTTTTGTCTTTGACAAATGCTTGTGGTTGCATTTTCTTTGTTTCTGCCTTCTACCAAATGCATTTTTTTAAATGCATTACATTTTGCAGTGCTGTATCTTCCACTTACATCCAGCTCCTCTCTTTTTTGTTGACTATGTCATGGTTTAACCCCAGACAGCAACTAAGCACCACACAGCCGCTTGCTCACCCCCCAGCCCCGCTGGTGGCAAGGGGGAGAGAGTCGGAAAATAGGTAAAGCAAAAGCCACACACGCAAGCAAAGCAGAACAAGGAATTCATTCACAGCTTCCCATCGGCAGGCAGGTGTTCAGCCATCTCCAGGAAAGCAGGGCTCCGTCATGCATAACGGTTACTTGGGAAGACAAACGCCATCACTCTGAATGTCCCCCCCTTCCTTCTTCTTCCCCCAGCTTTATATGCTGAGCATGACATCATATGGTGTGGAATATCCCTTTGGTCAGTTTGGGTCAGCTGTCCTGGCTGTGCCCCCTCCCAACTTCTTGTGCACCCCCAGCCTACTTGCTGGTGGGGTGATGTGAGAAGCAGAAAAGGCCTTGACTGTGTGTAAGCACTGCTCAGCAGTAATGAGAACACCCCTGTGTTATCAACACTGTTTCCAGCACAAATCCAAAACACAGCCCCATACTAGCTACTATGAAGAAAATTAACTCTATCCCAGCCAAAACCAGCACAGTTCACCACTCTGAGGACACTAAACTCTGCAACAGCCACACCACTGACTACACAGCTTCTGATTAATGGAATGCCTTTAACCATTTAATATACTCAAACATACTATGGGAGCTTCCCCATGAACCAAATGTTAGAAAAATGCTTTTAATGCCATTTGCAGGAGTTGGGGTTGTAGGGTTAGTATCCGCATGCATCCTTGAATATAAGAATTGACTTATTCATTTACTCTTGCATTTTTTACATTTGAAGGAGCAATTACAGTTTGACATAGTATAATAAAGCATCAGTGCTTGCAACCTATAAGAAGAAACCACAGGAATTCCTCGTCCTTTAGTCCTCTCCTCTCCCCACTTAAAGAATTTCATTATAATAAAAAATAAACTTTAACTTGTAGATGAAGAATATGCACTTAATTATTTCCTAGCTAACTCAGTTTTTTTTTTTACTTACTAGAAGTGGAGTCTTTTTAAATAATTACAAAAGAACTACTTAAGACTGGTTGAAGCCAGTTATGTCTCACTCTAGAGGGAAAACAAATGAACAAACATTTAACCAAATTAGCTTGGAAGTTGAATGCTAAGGACGTGAGAAATGCTTGCTAGCAATTCTGTATGATTCAGTCCATGTGTCAGTGGGGAATTCAGGGAAATAACTGAAAACTAGTGTTTTACCTTCAACCCCAGACTTTGCACTAGGGCATTAAAATTTACTTACTTTAAACATTTTTGCAACTTCAACTTTCATTTTATATTTATGTTTTTATATATATATATGCTTATTGACTTCACTGGGAAATGAAGGGCAGCATGGAGCTAAACTGTTATTCTTATCTGATCAGAACAATATTTTTATTTTCAGTTGCTAACTAATTTTTTAAGGCATAGATGAAACCTATACAGATGTTCCATATACACCAAATTAGAAAGTTGTATTTATTTTGCATTTAAAACTAAGGACCAGGAAAACTGGGGTGGGGGAGGGACGGTGGAGAAGGACAGAAGTGAGGATTAATTCTATCTTAGAAAAAAACAGAAATTGGTAAAATGCAGGTATAAAAATTGCAAAGAATACTCTTTTACAGTCGTATTTAGGCAGAGGTCATTAAACATAATAATTCAGATAAAAATTAAGATATGAGGCTAAAATAAGGTAGACTAGATGGAATGTGTAACTGTAAACAAACATATTGGTATGGCATGTTGGTAGGCATGCTAAAAACTTTCTGGAAGGAAAATGCCAAGGTAAAAAATTTATTAGAGTGACAGAATAGATCTGTAAAGTACTGCTGTTGTATCTTAAAGGAAGTTTGGATTCAAGGAGACAAAGCTAAGTGTTCTGGGAATTCTAGAGTCCTATTCTAGGAACAGAGTCTTTGAAGACTGAGGCCGAACATAGCATCCAAGTGTTATGACTTTAACCTAAAGATTGAAATGATCCAAGTATCTGTGATTTGGTGAATTGCCTGGTAAGCTCCACTAATTATGTTGACTGACACTGTTTGTAGATGAAATGCAAACTGCTTAAAAACAACATATTAAAAGCATTTTTGAAAGACCGCTTCTTTGCCCTCACCCTCCTCCCCCCATGGAAACATCCCAAACTGTGTCATAATTAAACAATAGAGTGAAAGAGGTGAGGTTATTAAAAGTAATAAAGCCATGCTTCAAAAAGAAAAGTCCTGTATGCATAGAGAAAATTAAAAGGAATATAAATTCTTGCAATTTCAGTGCAAAATCATATGGCAGACTTAAAGAGATTCAGAGGAATAATCTGCAAAAGACATGAAAACTATGAATAAAAACACATTAGACAGGAATTTGTTCAGAGAGCATTGGATCTAATAAAAGAGAGGAACTCAGAAAAATGAGTGACAACACAAAGCCTAATGAGTCTGTGTGTTGATCATCTCTGTGGTGGAACATAGAGAAGTTCTCATGGACTTTTTCTGTAATCATTGAGCCTCAAAAACTTTTTCTGTTACTGAGCTGGTAGTAGAAGAGATTTCAAAGTCAATAAAATGAATAGTATCATATCACCAATGTCATGATTTCTAATGTACAACTTACAAATTATAATTTATATAATATATATGTATATATAAAAATTATAAATTAGTTTGGCCTTAACTCCAGAGGAGCAGGAAGTGGCAAGTATGACATGGCATTTGAAAAGAGGCTCCATATCTCTGGAGAAGTACAGCCAGGAAACCTATCTTCCGTACTGACAAAATTGGTTGAAACTAGAGTAGTAAACATGCGGATATATGAAGAAAATATAACATGGATTCAGTGTTCTTTGAGAGGCATAAAATACATAAGTAAAAGTGATCCTGTTGCTACAGTAAAAAAGGTAAAAAAGTGAAATTATTTTGGGGCAGAAATAAAAAAGCATAAAGATAGGAAACAAAGGGTAAAAATAAAGGATCGGTGCTTACAGTGGAGAGTAATTACCAGTGGAATTCCCTGGGGATTGGTGTTGATACCTGTGCTGTTCAACAGAGTCGTTGTTAGTATGGAAAGGGGGCTGAAATCTGAAGGTGCCGAAGTTTGCTGATGTACTGACCAGCTGGAGAAACCACTCACAGCACTGCGTTACTGAGTGATACAACGACAGATGAAATCCAGCATGAAGGAAAGCAACACACATAAGGAAAACCTTAAATATGCATATTATACTGTGGTTGCTATTTCTGAGAAGAGAGATTATGGTGCGGCCATGGGTAGATCTCTTGGAACATCCCAGCAGTCAGCAGCGGGATGAATAGCGAGCAGAGTGTTACCCATCATTTGGGAAGGAGGAGGGCAAAGCAGCAAGCGTCAATTAATTCACTAAGCCCTTGGTGAGTGCAAGTCAGCCAGTGGAATAGTGTGTGTGATTCTGGCCACCCCATCTCCAAAGGGATGCAGTAGAGCTACAAGATTAAAATATTTTAGCCAGGAAAAGCAACAATTCAAGAGGGAAATAATAAATTAAAACACCAATAACATGGATGGGCTAAACAGGAAATAATTACTCACTGTCTCTGGCCAGTATTCACGATTATCACCACTCACAGACCATAACACAGGAATTCAGAAGCACCAAATTCCTTTAAAGAAACAAAATAAACTATTTTTGGGTGACAAAAGTACATGGATTTCAGTGATTTAGTGAACTAAAGAAAATAGGAAGGAATGATGGAAGGAAGATCCTATTACACGTGTTCATTTGAATGCAACCTTCAGCTGTGAAGGTTTCTAACCCAAAGACTACAGAAATCAAGGAGGGTATCCTGGCATAAGTATTGTTTGTATTTACCCTTTTCTTATTTTTAGCTGCCAGTTACTATCAGTAGCACTGGCAGAGAGCTAGGTGGACCTTTGGTCTCACACAGTTTAGCCGGTCTTGTGTCTTGGCAGTAGAAGGTTGGGATATTGACATAGCATTTCTCTGGGACAGGAATGTGAAACCTAATATGTAACTTATTTAACTAAAGGCCATGAGCCAGAAGAGGCAGCCAACAGACTAAACAAAGCTCCACTAAAGGAAGCTCATGGACTTTCCTCATGCTCGCCTATCTGCCACTTTTGAAAATGAAGATAATTGCCACATCAAAAAAATGTCTGCCGCACATAAATCATTGTTCTGCTGGCAACCAGGAAATCCGTAACAAAAAGTGATTGTGTCAGCTGGAAATCAGATAGGTAGCACCTATCTGACCCCCAAGTCTGGTGCAGTTTTCCTTACTTTCAGTGTAGTGAAACAGGTTGGATTCTCAAGATCCCTGTAATTAAGGATCTGCAAGTTGCCTCTGGGAACTCTGAATCCTTTCCCCATTCATTGCTACTGGTGAGCAAAGAGACTTGTATCTTCAGCACCTTCTCCATGCACCAAAGCCCATAGGCATGATCTTATTCAGAGGCAGACATACATTCCCATTTTGGGGAAGCAAAGGCTTAGAAACTGTAGATGATCCTGCCCACCCAGAGGATCACAGCATATGTGTCTCCTCCCAGCATGTCCCTAGGGCTGAAGAGCCAGGAGCTCGGTGCTGTATGGCTAGGTAGCTCCTGCATGTGGTCAGAGCAGCCTTGTCCTAAACATCTACCTGCAGTACTTCTTGTCTTCCTTCCCTTTGTGGGAAATTAAATGAATAAAGCTGGTAAAAGAACCAGCTGGTGCAACCACAGGGATGCCCCATGCACTGGCAAAAGCATTTACATTCTGCACCATTTGATTTCTAGTGCAGCCTCCATTCTCTGTGCTAAAGGAATAGCTGTTAGAGGAACAAAGACACACTTTACCAACACATGACATAAAAATTTGCCGATAAACGGTAAAATGAAGATCCCTGACCCTGGGAAGTTTTAGTGCATCCAGTCTGTAACACAGTTAAGACTAATCGGAAGAAACCTGGATTATTTCATTTTAGTTTCAACTGGCATATCATATTCTAGCTTTCTTTTCACTTTAGGAAATAATTTATTCACTCTATGGAATGCCACAAAATGTTTCCATTTTAGAAATTCAATGTTTTGTGGTAGGAAGACATTTTCTTGTGCAGTTCTAGATCTGCCATATTTGTGCAAGTAGTGGTTGTGGTTTTCTCTGCTTTCTAACTCTTATCCTGCCTGTGATCCCCTGAAGCATTAGACTCTATTCAAAGCCATCAGCTAATGGTTTTCTGCCATTTGAAACAGAAAAGAGGGGCCATCATTATGCATACATAGCCATTGTGCATATGCAGCCATTAAACTCATAAATACAGCATACATGCCTCTAAAGTTAGGATAGAGGATGATAATTTTTTGTGTAATTTTCAAGCATACTTATGATTTTAACAGAGAAATATATCCTTGCTTTAGTGATGGATAGTTCTATTGAAATGTTCCCTCTAAAAGTTACTTTTATTGAATCCTACAGGCTTTTCCATAAAAATCTGTTAACCTGGAATTGCATGCAAGCTTCTATTCACAAAGATTGCACATTAGAGCTTTAGCAGACAAAGCTAAGAACTAGGCCAGGGTGTTAATAAAATGTTGACAGACTGTTACAGGAGTGTTTGCGTATTGAAATAAGATCTTATTTCTTTCTGGGACCATATTACCCCATCCCTTGTAGCTAACAATTTTAAACTGATTCAGATTTCAGTCACCTAATATATGGTATCTTTCTTTTTAGCAAGTTGTCAAATTAGAAAATTAACTGCTTGCAGAAACTTCTGGTGCTAATATCTTTTGAGGAAATAGCCCTGTACAGTCAGATCCCTGTGCAGTCACCTGTGTTAGCACCAGCCAAACTACAGCAGACCCAGAGGCGATGGTGGGAGGGCTCTGGGGCTCACCAGTGGACGCCCGTACTGTTAGCCTGGTGAGGTACTGGGATGCTGTAAGAGAAGAGGCAAATTTGCCCAGCATGAGGTTGACAAGGCTGTTTCTTCTGGGATCCAACCTAGTATCATAGCACTGTACTGATCCATGGAGTCTTACCAGCTCACTCCAACCTAGCATGGGAATCTCTATTATTGGGCTGTTGTATGACATATGTCCTTAGTGTCACTGGTAGGCACACTCCCAGTAAAAAAAAAAAGGCAATAAACCTATCCTTTTCCTGCCAAAATGCTACAAGCCTCTTCTAAATTTGTTAATGGAAGCATTGCTGTAAAAGCCATTCATAAAGTGGTGCCTGACATCAAATTTGATATTACATGGTGTATTTTGTTCTTGTTCTGTCCTTGTCATTTTACTAAAACCTCAATGTTTACAATTTTATTGAAACATTGCAGCTGTTCTTCTGTGATGGGATTTCTGGTTTAGCCCAAATGATTGAGTGACTTCACAGACAGATAATGAATCATAAAAAGTATCATTCTACATTTTAGTGCACTACAGTATGAAAGTTAAACCTCAAGTATTCTAACAGCTAGATATCTCTGCTTCTGGGGCTTTCAGCCAAATCACTTGCAAAATCCTGGAACAGAGTAAGGAGGGTTTCTTGCTTTACATTGAGCAGAGCTATTGCAAGGCGAATGTTAGATACCCCTTTACCCTCTCGCTGTTGAAAACTCCTTCCTCCTACCCAGTACATGATTTCCTATGACCCTAATGATGTTCCTTGCTACTGCTCCACAATTTTTCTCAGGATCTGAACTGCCAGCAGGAGCAACTGATTGTGGTTGAACCAAACCCCCAGCCAGGCTTCCCATTACCTGGCAATTACTTGCCCTTCACTACAAGAAGGACGTTGAGGTGCCAGAGCATGTCCAGAGGAGGGCAACGAGGCTGGTGAGGGGTCTGGAGAACAAGTCTTATGAGGATGATTCTATGATTCTATGATTCT
>NW_008825557.1:1432490-1438868 GCF_000699105.1 Pygoscelis adeliae
TCTTTACTGAAAGAGTGGTTAAACATTGGAACAGGCTGCCCAGGGAAGTGGTTGGGTCACCGTCCCTGGAAGTATTTAAAAGACGTGTAGATGAGGTGCTTAGGGACATGGTTTAGTGGGCATAGTGGTGTTGGGTTGACGGTTTGACTCGATGATCTTAGAGGTCTTTTCCAACCTTAATGATTCTATGATTCTATGATTCTAAGGGAAGCTTGGCTATGGGGTAGGAACAGCAATAGGCATCAGGTTGCTAAAGCAATCCCACAGGAGTGCTGAAAGGAAGTTGGACCTTGTTTTCTCATACATTCACCTTATAAAATTCAGTTTTTCAAAGTTTAATGTCAAAACATCATGACAAGGGTCAGTAATGACCAGCCATAGAGGTGGTAGTTACACCTAACTGCTGGCAAAGGTTGCATGCTTTGATCTCATTTTGTTTTAGTTGATGGGCTAGAAACTGGTAGGAGATGAAGGAAATATGAAATTGAGATTGATGACATTGGCTGAGGTGTGTTAACTGGAAGGGTTAATTAGGCTTTGGTGGAAATTTTGAGACAAACTTGGAAGGGGAAAAAAGATTTATTGAGAAAAGAAAGCATGGTAATCTCCTTCAAAAGTGCATGGATGTTATTTCGAAGATTAGCTTTGTCTAGACTTTCTGATGTGGTTTTCATTTATATATATACCTTTTAGCTTACATACAGTACTGTCAGAAAAATTAAGTGGACACTGAGTGCAAGAAAGCAGAGTAGAAGTAAGCACCTTTTTATAGATTTTCTGTGAAAAAATTTCTTGTTTTAACTTCCCTGTCAAAGACATCCAATTTGATAGAATTATTGGCCTTTGTCTTTCGATTCAGCAGAACTAGGAAGACAGAGCCAGACACCCCTCACAAGTTCCTGCAGTGCAAGTTCTGACTTTCTCTGTTTTCTCCAAAAGAGTTGTCACACACAGATGGAGATGCTGAAAGCAAAGAATGGTGGTGTCACATTGAACACAGTATTTTTACAGGGAGAATCTGACTATCTGAAAAACATACTGGTATTTAGACTGTCATGTATTACAGACAGACCTGAGAAACTGTAAGAATGACGTGTAACTTTTTAAATCTAAAAATTAATTTCCTTGATGTTTCAGTAAAAAAATTAAGTGCAATATGTAATACTATCATCCTGTCCACACCTCTTTCTTCAAATTAAGAAAAAAAAGGGAGACAGGCTCCCCAGTTTTGCAGATCAGTCCTCCAAAGTGCTGCAGGATCAAAATATTAAGTGGAGGGAGGGAGGCTTTTATGGATCTTCAGATTTGTAATTCCCCTGTGACTAGCCTACATCTGGGACAAACAGTGCTGGCAACTCTCCCAGCACTGTGAGTTATTACTTACATTTTGGCCCCTGTCTGCATTTTTCAATTACGTAACCCACCAGGCCCCTATCTAATCTCAGTCCAACCCTCACTGCATATCAGTTTCCTCTTATTGCAGCATCCTCATCCTTTTTCACATCTCCCATGGCAACTTGGATTCCACATATGGACATAAGAAAGTGGGGAAAAGCCAGCTGGAGTGGGTATTCCCCTTAGCAGTCTAAAAATGATGTAAAATCTGTAGCTTCTTTTATCTTTATGGCAGAATTGCCTGAATCAGGGCCTAAAATCTAATGTTAAAGCTGGGGACACTGGCATCAGCGAATACTCCTTGAATGATACATCTGGTAGATTCCTTTCAGAATTAATTCTGTTTTACAACGCAAGCTCTTAATACAATTTTTTTTTTCTCTTTTGTATGTTACATTGAAAAATCTGATAGGCTAAAAGGATGTAAATGAGTTTTAACAATCTAGTAGATGACCCAGACCTTGTTTTCATTGGAATAATTGTATTTGGGTTATTTGTCCTAAGGGAAATTTAAGGTGGAGAATTAAGTGTAGCAGCTCCTTACACTGCGATTCCAGCTTATACATATTCTGTTTTACTTTCTAAAATCAAGATCTTTTTATAGGCCAATTCCTGCTTTTCCTTAAGTTAGCTGAAAATGTTTGGTATAAAAATCTGTTAAAAGTTGGAGCTAGAAAATAACAGGAAATATAATTTTCTTCCAAAAATTGGGACTACTGTGGCATTTATGGATGTGCGTGTATGTCCCATACATGCAAAAATTCCTTACCTCATTTTAAGGCCTTTCAGGCAGAATGATTATCACAAGTGCTACGTCACAGCACCTTCCTGTGCTCTGGGTTCTGTCACTTGCATGGTCCCTGCTAACTCACTCGTCTCTACACCATATTCAGTTGCACAGGGTAGTCACATCCTCTGTAAATGACAGTCAAGAGATCTCTTATACAGCCCAGTGCTGCAAAAGGACAGGCCTGTGGAGAATCACATCTAGCCATAAACATATGAGCTGACACTGCAGATTGTGTTTACGCAGGCCACTGAACTGACCAGTATAATAAATATTGCAGTTTTATTGTCCCTTCTAACAGAAAATCTCCAAGTGCTGTGTCATGACTGGGGTACTCTCCACAAGTCATAACAGTACTATCAATTATAAAAGAGAACATTAACTTTTACAGTGAGATCATTATCTTTTACAGTGAGACTTATATTTTGACTTTAACATTTGTGTCCCAGCCTCGCTTTTGTGAAAAACCCTGGGAGATGCAGAACAATGGGTAGGAGCCAAGTGTCACAGTCCCCAAGCCATTTGGCTTGCTGGTGGAAGTATGCATGGTTGGGCAGGGGAGCCATCAGATGATAATGTGAGCCGGTAAGCTTGGTCATATATCCTGCAGGGCACTAAAATGATAGTAATCATTGTCAATAAATGATTGCTATTGATGTAATGTACCTCATTTCTGTGCATTCTTTTTTCCCTGCTTTATCAGAATATTAATAAAGAAGGGAAAAAAGGTGAAGATTCCTCTGGGCAAAATGTCATGCTATTGACATTTATTCTGATGTCTTGGTTAGGCTTACAGTTGCTTTACAAATAGCAAAATAGCATAGAATTCACTTCAGTGTGATAGCAAGCGGTGGCCTGATTCCCTACCAGCTGCTGAAGGGGAAGTGAAAAGGAGAAAGTATAGTGTTAAGATGGAGACCATTTTCTGGAAGTTTAATTTCCAATTTTTGTGAGGAGTCCATTCCAGTTTCAGCAATGCAAACTTAATCCTGCTGTGAAAACAGTTTTCTTTGTGTGTGCTTTTAAGTATGACCCCTTTAAGTTCCTTCTTCTTGGTCCTTTTGTAAATGCCCTCAGATCTGCCTTCTCCATCTGGATCTACCTGTAGATCCATGCAGTCAGCAGGGAAAAGAATGCGATTTCTGAGAAATTCTCCACTTCCGAGTATATTTCCACTCTACTCTTTCTGTATGTGTGTATGTGTGAATGCACATGTGTATGTGAGCAATACAGGTATCCAAGTCCGTACTTATGCCAAGTATTGTCATAGTTCAATTATGCATGGATTTTGAATTAAATGGTCTTTATTTTAAAGCATGTTTCTCTCTTTGCTTATAACTTAGAACAAAATTGCTATTTTGTGTTTCACTGAAGAGAGGCGCATTACATACCTGCTTGCTTTTTCTGCATAGAATGGTGATTCTGGTCAGTTTAAAGTTTCTACATAGGAAAAAATTCATTAATGTTGACAGGAAATATGTCTGAGTGAAAAATGTAAGGGCTTGGCTCTCACAATCCAAAGAGCTTACTGCGGCTTATACATACATACAAAAAATTGATTTTTCTTAACGAGGTTTCTAAATTTTCCTGAATCTACTCAATGCACATTTTTATCTGCTTTGTTTCCCTTGAAAGCTGTATTGTAACTTTACCTCATGCTGTTTGCATTGAAGAGAATTAATGTGGAAGGAAAGAACTATTTCAGAAATTAAATTCTGGTTCTTATAACACCTGCAAGTACAATTACTTGGGATTTGTGCAGTCTTTAGATATGTAAGTTTTACTGTATTATATGCAAGTTATAAAATGTCAGGTGATTTAGTATGAACAGAAATTTCAAATTTTAAAAACTACCTTGAAGTTGTAATAACCTACCACCTTGAATGAGATAGGTAAATGAGCAAGAAAGGTATATTCACATGAGCTTCTGGTAATTCCTGATAAGCTAAGCATCTCCACTGGAAACGTTTTGGGGATTCTGGGTATAACGAGGTCACCCTACAAACATTCCTGGTAGAAAATGCAGTTTAAACATCCTCTGGCTTCAGTTGCAGCAGAGCAGAAATCTTGTCTCTGTCAGTTTTACTTATAAAGAATGAAAGTCAAAATTAGTTGCAGGTAGGTAAGATCCTTTGCAACGAGCACAGAAGACTGTAGTTGCTGCATCAAAGCTTGCATTTGAATTTGAACTTACTCGAAATTTTGTGCTGCTCCGAACCAGTGGGTTTTTTCAGTACTGTGCCTAATTTCATATCTTTGTAGGTGATGGTCAGACAGTATCTCTTGGTTCACATTTTGGTACTGATAAGTTAATTCAAACAATGGGACTTGAAAAAAGTAGTAGGTAAAATATGCGTAGTTCACTTAGTGGGCAGGAAAATACATCCTAGCAAGGTTGGTCTTCTATATCTTTTGAAAACTAGGAATCTAGGCTTTGCCCATTGTGGTGAAGAAGCCTTCCTCATCCTGCATCCTACTCAGGTCATGCTGAGGTCTAGATCTTTAGATGATTTAGGATAGAATCACACAGAATCACAGAATAATTGAGGTTGTAAATGACCTGTGGAGGTCATCTAGTCCAACCTCCCTGCTCAAGCAGGGCCACCTAGAGCCAGTTGCCCAGTACCATGTCTAGTTGGATTTTGAACATCTCCAAAGATGGAGACTCCACAACTTCTTTGGGCAACCTGTGCCAGTTGTAGGTCACCCTCACAGTAGAAAAAGTGTTTCCTGATGTTCAGATGGAATCTCCTGTGTTTCAGTTTGTGCCCATTGCCTCTGGTCCTGTCACTGGGCACCACTGAAAAGAGCCTGGCTCTATCTTCTTTACAATCTCCCTCCCTTATTCTGTTACCAATTCTGGTAATTATACACATTCATGAGATTCCCCTCTTGAGCCTTCTCTTCTCCAGGCTAAACAGTCCCAGCGCTCTCAGCCTTTCCACATAGGAGAGATGCTCCAGACTCTTCCTCATCCTTGTGGCCCTTTGTTGGACTCTCTCCACTATGTCCACAC
This sequence comes from Pygoscelis adeliae, assembly GCF_000699105.1. Taxonomy (NCBI): domain Eukaryota; kingdom Metazoa; phylum Chordata; class Aves; order Sphenisciformes; family Spheniscidae; genus Pygoscelis; species Pygoscelis adeliae. Next base: position 1,437,689 of record NW_008825557.1, read on the forward strand.
CTTTCTTGTACTGAAGAGCCCAGCACTGGACCCAGCACTCCAGGTGTGGCCTCACCAGTGCTGAGTAGAGGGGAAGGATCACCCACCTTCAGCCTGCTGGCAATACTTTGTCTAATGCAGCCCAGGATACCATTAGCCTCCTTTGCCACATTGCTGGCTCCTGTTCAATTTTGTGTCCAGCAGGATCCTCAGGTCCTTTTCTGCAAAGCTGCTTTCCAGCCAGTTGGCCCCCAGCGTGTACTGGTGCCTGGGGTTGTTTCTCCCCAGGGGCAGGACTTTGCACTTCCACTTGTTGAACTTCATGAGGTCCCTGTCAGCCCATTTCTTCAGCGTGTGGAGGTCCCTCCGGATGGCAGCATGACCCTCTGGTGTATCAGAGGATGAATCCAGGATGCATCCAGTCTCCTCAATAAAACAGAGGGAGACTGCTTCAGGAATGCAAGATTCACCAAATCTAGGGCCAAAATTGAAATTATATTTTAAGATAGCCTAGAGGGGAAGAAAAAACCAAAATCCACAAAACATTAGAAATCATAAAAATGTAAACAGTTCAAATTCTCAAAAATAGGGATAATTGGTAAGTCTTTGCTTAATGTTCTAGATTTTGACAGCTCAAAGCACTGTTATGCTACAGTCTTGCACTGACAGATGAATGAAATAAGTGTAATCAAATACATCCTTTCTGCTTGCTATACATGTGATTTTATAAACTTGACACTGCAAAGAACATAGAATCATAGAATCATAGGTTTGGGTTGGAAGGGACCTCTAAAGGTCATCTAGTCCAACCCCCCCCCGCTGTGGACAGGGACATCTTCAACTAGATCAGGTTGCTCAGAGCCCCGTCCAGCCTGACCTTGAATGTTTCCAGGGGTGGGGCATCCACCACCTCTCTGGGAAACCTGTGCCAGTGTTTCACCACCCTCAGCGTAAAATATTTCTTCCTTATATCTAGTCTCAATCTACCTCCCTTTAGTTTAAAGCCATTCCCCCTTGTCCTGTCACAACAGGCCCTGCTAAAAAGTTTGTCCCCATCTTTCTTATAAGCCCCCTTTAAGTGCTGATAGGCTGCAATAAGGTCTCCCCAAAGCCTTCTCTTCTCTAGGCTGAACAACCCCAACCCTCTCAGCCTTTCTTCACAGGAGAGGTGTTCCATCCCCCTGATCATTTTCATGGCCCT
>NW_008825557.1:1439387-1477407 GCF_000699105.1 Pygoscelis adeliae
GTCTATGTCATTGATGAAGATATTAAACAGTACCGGTCCCAATATGGACCCCTGCGGGACGCCACTCATCACCAGTCTCCATCTGGACATGAGCTGTTGACCACTACCCTCTGGATGCAACCATCTAACCAATTCCTCACCCACCGGACGCTCCACCCATCAAATCCATACCTCTCCAGTTTAGAGAGAAGGATGTTGTGGGGGACCGTGTCAAAGGCCTTACAGAGGTCCAGGTAGACGACATCTGTAGCCCTTCCCATGTCCACTGATGTAGTCACTCCATCATAGAAGGCCACTAGGTTAGTCAGGCAGGCCTTGCCCTTGGTGAAGCCATGCTGGCTGTCTCGCATCACCTTCCTGTCCTCCATGTGCCTTAGCATAGCTTCCAGGAGGATCTGTTCCATGATCTTCCCAGGCACAGAGGTGAGACTGACTGGCCTGTAGTTCCCCGGCTCTTCCTTTTTTCCATTTTCAAAAATGGGGATTATGTTGTGGTTATACCAAATCCTAATGCTTGCCTTTCAAACTTTTAACCTTTAGCAGTGAGATACGAACAGCCATTGCCTGCATCACAGATTTGTGGTACAGTATCTTTCAGAAAAACTGATGTATTAGCAGGGGTGGTGGTCATGCTGTCTGTAGGGAGGCCATGATGCTACATCAGTTAGAAAACGTGGAGGAAAACATGGAGAAAGACCTTCCCCTTCCACTAGCTGTTACAATAAGAGCAACAACTCCACAGAGAGGATGTGGTCATAGATCCATACTGTTAGAAATTAAAAGGAGCAACAAGTACCACCAGGACAGTTTTCTTATTCTTGATGTGCACACCTAAACATAGCAACAAAAAGTCAAGAAGTACAAGACTGAAAAAGAAGGCATAACCATCTGTTGAACTGATATCCAAAAATCACACGTTGAAACTAGTGTGAAATGTAGCCTGTTTCTATGGTTCATTACCATTCATCATTTCAGCCAATGAAAATTTGATTTTCCCAGTATTTTGTATTTTTCTTGTATGTGTTTGCAAGCATTCGATTTATGTTTGTTTGTAATTTCAAATATATAAAATGGCCCCAAATCTTTTTTCTTGTCTCTAGCCATTCTATTTTGGAACAACCAACAAAGCCCCAGCAACAACAACAAAACAAATGAATAATTTTGGATGTAAGGTCTGTTTGCTTTGAAAAAGATCAGTATGTTGGTGCATCAAAATGTTGCTAGATCAGCTGTCTTTCTCCTTTCCAAGACAGATGATTCTGAATTAGGAGGCTTGCAAAACATCAAAGGGAAGAATTTTGTCGAGGCTACTTCTATTGCAGGTTCAGTTAGTAATTACAGTGTTCAATTCTGTTCTAGGCTAATGTAAATGGCACCCTTTCTTTTCTGTATCTTATTTAATCAGGTCTTGTGGTTGTTCCCTGCATATCTAAGATCAAAAATGTCATTGATAAATCCAGAGGAACAAGATGGTGACTCAGACATCCCATGGTTCAGATTAGGTAAAGGCAAAGGGGGCACTAAACAACAGAATAAAATATGGTTTAATGATTGACAACACTGCCACGATGGATTGTTCTTAAATAATCTAATTTGATTTACAAGAATTCAGTGTAAATATAATCCATTTCTCAAGGAAGTATCTTGTCATTTATAGTTTAGCATGAAATATATGGCATGGGGAGAATGATTTTCATTCACTAAGCTCATGTTTGTGCAGCAACAAAAGAATAAGAAAATGGGCCTGAAACAGAGAGGCAGGGATGTACTGGGGGAGCCCTCAGCTTCCCACTGCAGGTCAGCTGGAAGGAGCGACTGCTGTCTTCAGGTCTCCAGTGGGTCCCAGGTTGGGGTGTTTCAGAGAGCCTCCCTCCAGACTCAAGATTAAAATTTCTTGAATCTCTGTGAGGTAATGCTTTCTGATTTTGAATGTGCTAAACTACCTCACCCACAGGTAACTTATAGAAATGCCTATAAGTTAGGCATTCATGCCTTCAGGCTGAAGGGATGAATATACAGGCCAGTAATTGTTTGGGGGACATTTCTCCAGACAACTGATACTGTCAGGCTCCCATTTGGTGTAGTTGTCCTTACCTGCCTGTAGCTGTGCAAGTAAGGACTCGCTGGGCTGCACAGTCCATGACTGCCTGTATTTTCAGCTACAAATATGACCGAAACAAAGCCCGCTTTTAGAAATGTGTTTGGCAAGTTGTATTGCCTCCCTTCTTCAGCATGGGTAAATTTGTTAAAACAGGTTTAATCATGAGAAACTAGAGGATTTCTTAGTCCCTGACATCCCTTCTTTACAGGCAAACGCTCTTTCAGTTCGTGTGCTTTTTCAGAGACGAAAGGGAGTCTTTATGTGAGAGACTCACGACAAAGTACTGGCAGCAGAGCAATAGAAATAAAGCTGTAGTCTCATGATTATATTCTAATAGCTTTCTTTTTATTTTAAGATACTTAAACCTAATCCCCCAAGTTATCCCAATCACAGTCTCTAATGTAACCTTGTTTTCAGCTATTAGCAGGTGGTTTTTAAAGCCCTCTTTAGATGATATGCAGGGCCCACATAGTGAAGTCAGTTGTTAGGCAGGATATAATTTAGACTTCAGCTCTTCCTCTCAGTTTGAAATAAAATGATTACATTTCAGCAGGGCCTAAGGGAAGATTAAAAGTTTTATATCAAAAGTTGAATATTTTCTTTTGTTGTACACTCTCCTTTTAAAGAAAATGGTATTCATTTAAAATAATGCATGTTCTGATGTATTTGAAAAGGCACTATTCTGAATTAAAAAGAAATTCATAAAGTATGCATGTATGGGAGAGGAAGATTGCAATCTTCATTTGAGCATTTAGTCAAAGGTTTTTAACTCAGCCCATTCTGCTTTGTTCATAGAATGAGGTATCTGTAAAGACGCGTTGTAAATAACAGATGGACCATAGCGTTTAGAGAGCAGCTGTTAAGGTGACAAAATCTTCTGGGGCTCCTCTCCACAGGCAGGTTATAAAGCAATATTATAGCCTCTGTTCCAGACTGGAAAATGGTCCTCACCTGTCTTTAAGCCCGTTAAAAGTGGTTCCAGGCAATAGCTCCACATAATTATAGTTCTGATAACCCCTGTGATGCCTCTCATTTCTTGTATCCCAAAGTTATCCAAGGGAAGAGGCTACTTGTAGAATACAAAGTTGGAAAGCTGACATGGGTCTTAAAAATAGATGGAATAGCCCAGATATGAACAGAGTAAGAAGTGAAGATTAAGATATGAACAACAGTATTAAGTTATCATCTGATAAGGTCAGCTAGCTTTTACCATTGATATCAATGGGGCTGTTTTACCAAGGATGCCCTGGGCACATTTGTAAAAATGCATTACCTATTAAAGAGAATTCCTGGAAACCTCCTAAAAGCAAATGTATATATGCAGTGAAGTCTCTTGTAGGAGTTCACCACATCAGCCAAATAAGCACAGATCTTCTTTTTCCAGAAGATATCATAAGAGTCTAAATATAACATTGTTGTAGTTAAGCAGCCTGCTTTCATGCCTGTTAAAATGAAGAGTGTAAAACCTGTTATTGTTACTAAGGGGGGTGGTCACTGAACTGGCAGGTTGAAGTTTTCTTGTGATTTTATTGGGGGAAAAAAGTTAATTTCTTTCAGTATATTATTCTGTAAAAAAACCCAAATTCTTTTACCTGTTAGCACTAATGCATACTACTATCTTAAGGTAGCATTAACAACATGGTTTTACGTTTGTTTGCCTAATATCAGTGGTGCTTGTTTTCACTTGGGGACACCTGACCATGGGAACCTAGGTTAACACCACCCCATTGGCCTCCATACTGCCAATTAAGTAGACAGACAATAATAAATATTGAGGCTGATTGAGGATTTAAGAAGGATGGGTGCTCATGGTACAGAATGGCGAAGGTCTGTGTTCAGTTGATATTATCTGTTACAAAGGAGATGAATTGTTAATGTGCTGCTATTCCAGATTCCTAGAAGAACTGATGTGGTGGGGGAATTAAGACGACAATTAATGGCCACTGAGGAAGAAGGCAGTTTATCATATCCTCCTCTGAATGTGACCACTGGAAATGATGTATGCATCCTTTTTTATGCCAGTAATTTCAGCCTCAAAGCCAACAGTTCAGTTTTTATAGATTTGACAAATGCAACATTTTTAACACAGAATGTGGATATTTCTTCCTCTGAGTGCTCAGACATCAACACAACGTGAGTAGCACAAGAAATTTCATATCATAATACATGTGATTCTGAAAACTAATCAGAAATAGTGCAATGTCAAGTTAATACTAATTTAATTTTCTTCTTCTAAAGCATCCAAAATAAAAAATACTAAATTGGATATTCTTAGAAGAAAAAGATTGAGTCAACACCACCAAGATTGTTCAGATGCAGCCTCTTATTTTCACAATTTTTTTCCTCTTACATTCCTTACTTCCTTGTTTGTTTATATTTGGTCCAAAGAGGTTTCCCTGTGCACGATCTCACAATCACAGAAATCTCCACTGGCATTAATGAGACCATCATTTCGTTGTAAAATTCCCTTGAAGGGGAGTATTGCCTGTTACTAGGTAGTAATTCAGCTGGAAGTACATTAATGAAACATGATCTCTGTTTTCCTTTACTTTTAAGCACCTGCTCTTGGGTAAAAAAACCTCTAGAAATATTTTGTCATATTTTTCTGTGTACTGAACCTTTGCTACATGACTTTTGTAATTGCCTATTGATTTAGAATATTCCCTCCGATTGAAATGTCACAATGATCTAATTAAAGCTGACTACTCTAACATTAAAAATCTGTTTCTTATTCTTAGACTGTCATTAAAATACACAAAGCCAGTGAATGGAATCAGCAGCCTAGAGATAAGGTAACTTATGATTTATTCTTAAATAGATCTCTGTGATGTACAAAGCCTGTTTGTAAATTAGGAGCAAAAAAAGAGGAGGAGTTAAGTGAATATGTTTTTGAAATTACAATTTGCTTTCTGTTCTAAGGAGTTACTCTGCAGGAGAACAATAATACAGTCTTTATATCGAGAATATATTAATATGCTCAGGTAAAGTTCTGAAAAAGTGGTGTAGGCAAACAACCATACTGTAAGGTACTGGTATATGCAACACCCTGTTTTGCTAATAGGATTAGACCACGATCTTGTCTCAGGGAAATCTAACCGTGTTTTGTGAACAATTCTAGGGGCTGAAGTCTACTTGCACAGCCAGGTTTGTATTTAGTCCTAATGTGGATTACCAGTGTACTCTGTCAGAGCTCGCTTGTGGCTAATGAGGTGTGCAAAAACTTGTAATTTTTCTGCTCCATGGATGGTGACAAGACCTCATTTCTCCTACCATGAGAAGAGGGAAGAAAAGTTAGGGAACAGGAAGACTTGGGATGAAAAGTCAAAGGGAGAACTTGCAGATATTGCTGTCACTAGTGGATTCTAGGGATGGGGAAAGCATCTGCTGCTGTTTGAGGGCTGCCATACAGCTGCTGGTCCACAAACCTCAGTTCTTTCCTCAGCAGCAGGAACAGCAGTTAAAATTATTTTCTTAAGCTCTGGCGAAGATAATGTGGCCTGCTTTTTTCATTTAGGTACCTCAGTTAATTGCTTAAATTTATTTGGGAAGGACTTAGACTGAATTAAATTTGCATGTATCAGAGGATGAACTGGATGTTTGCTTGATCAGCAGAAGGACAAATGACTTTTGCCATCTAAAATGCTTTTGACATCTTGAATAAGGGAAATTGAAATCCAAGGAAACCAAAGAGAGGAAGTTTAAAGTAATAATGTAGAAGACAATCAGAGCTTGAACAACATTTTGGTAGAAGAGTAAAAGAGGCACGTGGCACCAAGATGATAAGCACAAATGAATGAATACCATTATTTACACTGAGATAGAAGGACATTCTACATTTAGGTAAAAGGACCCCCAGAAGGACTTGTGTTGAAGAGAGTCAATGATGTGTTTGGAGTTGTATTTGGAGTGCATAGAGACACTTGCAGTCATCATCAGAAACCATGATAGGTGGCAAAAAAACAAACATGTTTTGTTATTTAACATCTCCCCTCCCCCCCAAGCATCTAGAGCTTTGTGAAAGAACATAATGTACAGATAAGATTGCTGTTAGTATAGTATTTTTACTTTTTTGACTATTGTAGTTAGCTGGGTATAGGATCCTTGAGACTTCTCCTTGGTGACAGAGTCAAGCATTTCTTGGTTTCAATACTGTAAGTTATCAAAGGGGCATGCATTTCCCTGAACACCACGGGGAATTGAGGAAACATTTTCCTTGGATCCCATTCCAAAAATACTGTTCTCAAACCAAGACTCTGCCAAAGTTGTGTCTTTACTTTTACTCCAAGTCACAAAATATCACTTTCTCTGGTGCTGCCCTGCTGCTTCTCTGTCTACTGTCTGCTGCTTCTGTCCCGCTCTCGTACAGACAGAGCCACCAAAACAGTGCCCTGGATTCTTATTCTGCGTCTTTGCTCATACTAGTGCAGGTCTTAGCTGCTTTCCTGTAATCTCTTTCTGTATGAATGAATATGGTTGCTTTCTATGTTTGTCCTGAATGTGACCATCCTCAGCATAATACCATGCTTTCTAGTAAAATTACAGTTCCAAGAAAATGATATGAATCATAAAGCACTTGAAAATCTTATGGAGCATGTCACTGTGCTGCAAAACTAGCTACCAAGTTAATTGATAGATCTTAGAGGGGTTGCTTTCTTTAAAGTAGTCAACAATTTTTGCTCAACTATAGAACAGCAAATTGCAAACCTTAGGATGCTACTATATAAACAAAATACTTTGGCAGTTGAAACATTTATCTTAGATTTTGACTGCTGCAGCAGGCATAAGAAGATCAAATGTGATGTTAGTGCACACATATGGACTTAATGAGGATTATTCAGATTTATGTTTAGTCATCTGTTTGTTAAAATCTTATAATTTTAATTAATTATTGGGAGAAAACTTTAATGTGGTCATGAATCTGAGGTGCATCTGAAGAGAAGAAATCTGAAGCAACTCTGCAGACAGACTGACTGTAAATTAAAGGAGAACATCAGTACAAAAGGTGAATGGTTCATGTTTTCTCTCGTATTCTGGAATATTTTTTTACATCCTTTGAGCCTGTTGTAGTAAAGGCAGAAATACTCACAAAGTTTCTCTTGACCTGTGCTTTTACTTGAATACATTATAACTAAATACCAAAATGCATAAAGAGCCCTTGAAGCTGGGATAAGAAACTCAGGCTCCACAATAGGTGAGGACTTGAAAAGAAAGTAGGTGAAGTCCTGACTGCTGTCATGCCCAGTGAGTAATTAAAGTAGCATAGGCTGGCTGTGTTTTGCAGGAGAATTTTATTTATTCCATTTGGCTAGGTGTGATCCAGGTTTTTAATAGCCTCTCAGGGCATTTAGACATGAAAGTGCCTAAATTGATTAATTTTTATGTGACACAGGTGCTTAGCAATAAAAAATGGAATAGAGGAAGAAGGTGGGGGGTGGCTTCCAGGGTGATCATTGCTTGGGCATTCACTGTGCATTGGCCTGCTTGTGAGAAGTAGAGAGTGATCGCTTCTGTATCGCTTTTTTTCCTCTTTCCTTTACTTATTAAGCTGTCTTTATCTCGACCCACAAGTTACCTCATTTTCGCTCTTTCTATTCTCTCCCCCTGTCCTGCTGGGGTCGGGAAGTGAGCAAGCAGCTATATGGGTGCTTGGCTGCTGGCTGGCGTCAGCCCACACCTCAGAAGCCTTTATAAAGAAAACTTCCTGCTAAAGATACACTTGGTTATTTGTGCTGTTTTCTGTTAGATTATCTCTTGATTTAAGAGACAATTTTGTCATTTTAGGCCTCTATTAGCCACCATAATACAATATTGCATGGCAAATAATAAGATATACTCAACAAAACCAGAACAATCCATTGATCTTTTCATGCTTCAGGAACACTTTATTCACCTTGTTTATCTCAGCATGTCTATTGTCAAGAGCTTCTAAAACACACAGAGATATACATTACAATCTCTGTTTTCCCCTTCTGGTTCACTTTGATTACATTTCTTGTTCAAGATGACTCCTTGGTAAGATTACAGTCTGCCTCAATAAACAGGACACAAGCAGGGCAAAGAGGTGGGAAGGAACAGAGCTTAGAGCCATGACTGCATTTTTTTCCCCTGGAAAGGCCATTTACTTAGGTGTAGGAGAGCACCCCTTGAAGACAGAAAGTGACACTAGAGAGGATCACATTCAAATAGCTCAATTTATTCATCATTAAAAGAGGCTCTAACTTCAGCAGCATGAGCTGGATCCAGAGCCTGCCCTTACCACCACTAGTCTACCACCTCGTGCTGAGCAGCTAGTCATATCCCACCTCCTACTAGCAGCTGCAATAGCTACTTCATCCTATGAAAACAGCTGCCATCTCCCTCTCTCTCTCTCTAGCAAGAGCAGCAGTCCCATTCATCCTCCTGCACTTGCCACTGAGAGGTGAGCTGTTAGGGAGTGGTTGTAGAGTGTTTCTGGTTGTGCTAGTTTTAGAAAAGTGAACTACTGCTGCAGCAGGGGTAGGAGCAGTGGGCAGTAGTTTTTGCTGGAAGAAGCATCATCTCAGCTCTCTCAGCAGCTGATGACATCCAGCCGTTCAAGCACCTGTCAGTCATCTTCGCTGGGAAAAGGTGTCAAAGTGGATGGAAGTGCAGAGCATTAGTATTTTCCCCACTTACATTAAGTACTTGACTGTTGTTGTTGTTCATAGCATGTATAGAATAGAATTGACCCAAGAACCATGGGTCTTTTACCTAACAGTTGTGTTTCTCTTTGAATCTTTGAAACAGTAATAATTCCAGCCTGCTTTCTTTTCAGAAATATCTCTCCTTGTAATGAATACCCACATGAGATGGTGATTGGTAACAGGCGGTGGCATTTAGAGTTCATATGGTTATCTGGCACAAAGGGAGTCTGGCCTATGACCAGGAATTTTTTGTGCCACAATACATAAAGTACATAATGTCTGTGTCAAAGTTTGCTTCCTGTATGGGCTCTAATGTTTAATACGAACACAGCATTTCCTATAAAAGCCAAGGTACTTTCAGTTCTGCAGATAAAATCTTTGTTATATCTCTCCACCCCCTTGTCATTCATTTGCTATATTGTGCTCATTCTATTTGTTACTTACTCATCTGAGAAAATATTAAACTAAATGAAGTAACTCTATTGATTTTTGTTGTTTGTATGTCTTTTTCTGTAATTTAGTGAATTACAGTTGTATCAGTTATCAGTTAAGTGCGTGCTTGTTGGAGGCTATTCACTGTTGGTTGTTTGGAAAACTGCTAAGGATAAAAGCCTGTATTATTACATTAACCATGGTCAACTAGTTCACTAATTAGAATCTTAATTCTCATAAATCTGCAAGGAACATAAAATTTTAGTCTTTGGTGCAACGTGAAGACACAGCGTTCTCTTGGAGGTCACTTTAGACTGTACTCACATACATAGCCTTATAAAACCTGTTCATTCATATGGTAAGTCTCCAAAGAATTTCCTTGTTTACCACTTTTATTATCTTCTCAGCAAAAGTACAGAGCACACCCAGCATCTGTGGCTGGCACAAACATTTAAGTAAACTTCTCTGTGCTTATAACTGGCCTTCAGCTAGTGCCTATAGCATTGCTACTGAGACACCATGGAAATTCTGTTCAAATTGTGCTGTGTATCAGGAAAAGATTCCTTTCTTCTAGCAATTAATATCTAGGCTAATATATGTTTTAATTTTGTAACTTTACCACTATAATAGAATATTTTCCATAAATATTTGTGAATGTGTACTAGATGAAATTCAAATGTTTTTTTTCTTTTTCATTGATGCTTGCAGCTGAATGTTGTACGGAAAGAGCTGTTTAGGCTCAAAATGTAATGAATGCCATAAAACAAAACATCCTTTTCTCACCTGAATGACACTTTGAGTTCTATGATTCCTTCTGAGCATTTTGAAACTCTTGAAGGTTATGAAGTTACATGAATCAAAAGCCACAAATTATATAAAAAAAAAGGCTCAATTACTGTAGTAACCTAAGCTGTCAAATTTTGTGTGTTACTCCTAAGGAGCATTGTGTTGAGTTCAGATTCTATGTTGTGTGGATGACATGCTACTGAAAGCAACTGATTAGAACAAACAAGCAATATTGCACAACAGAGAATATTCTGTATATATACACATATACCCTACAGAACGTAAGATATTCTATATTGTGCCACATTTATGGATGACTGCTTATTTTTCAAACGTTTCATAATTGCATCTAAGTATCACCCCAAATTTTAAAGTCCACATAGAGTGTTACCCATTGTGGATAGACATATTAAAATATTTCATTTTGTAGCAAGTCTCACTTATTGCTAAAAACGTTCCTCTTCTAAATTCTTTGTGGTTATCAATAAGCAAAAAAAATCTTCAGCAAACTATATAGAGTAGTACATACATAGACCAAGTAGGGTTAAAGTATTAAGCAACATGCAATAAGAAGAAACGTTTACCATTTCCTTATGAGGTAACTTGAATACCTAAAAGTACCTGGGTAAAAAGTGGTAAAGACTAGGATATAGTCCTGATCTGTAAAGGATCAGGATGTACTTCTGGATGTTCTCAATTATTTCTGTTTCAGAACATTTGGGAGGTGTTCAGACTGCAGTGGTAGTAACATATATATAAATCCCATGATTATAAACTACTGGAAACTGCTGCAATACCGCACATACACAGACCTTTTCAAAATGAGAAAATATTTATCTGTGCCTAACCCACTACAAATTGGGAAACTAGGGCTGATGACCCCTCCTCACCCTCTAGTGAGAGAAAACTCTGTCTTCTACTGCAAATTCAGACATTTGCAAAGGAAATTGCCATTTAGGCATCTGAGCCAAGGAAGAATTGCAATGATAAATCAGAATGGTTATCATGCCTGTACCTATCATAAAAGCAATTTTCAAAAAATCCCATAAAATGTTTATTGAGAGCCATTGCAGGCCTACTGACAGTCTCTCAGGTTCTACTCCACTGATTATAAACTGTCGGTAACTAACTGATGAAATACTGCACTGGCAGAGGCCCTTGAAGAATGAAATCGCATTTGCTCCTTGCCTGCCACAGCTATGGAAAGCTATGCTTGTGAGATGAAACTCTAAAAAGTAGTAAAAACTTATTCACAGAGTCTCTTCAGTTATGAACAATCCTAACAACATGGAAGGCCAAGCTAAGATACCAGCTGTGATGTTTGCAGCCAGCAGTAGTGAACCTTTAGCTGCCACCAGTACTTTATCAAATGAATATTAACTTTTTACTTCTGTCATTTTGACTTTTTTTTCCCCTCTGTTGTCTTTCTAGGTTTTTAATGACCAATAAGTTCTATGGAGGCTCGGCTAGAAATTGGTCCAGTTTAGATGCAGTTGAGATTGTACAAGATGGAGAAAAGTTTGCTAAATTTAATGTTTCTGCCATCTCTGCTCCTGCAGAGTATTCATTTCATTGTCAGCTGGTGGGAACAAGCAATCTCTATCCTGCAAGGCTGATTCCATCCAACAATGAGGCAAAAAACTGGGATGTTTTCATTTCCAGGTTGCAAGTGAGTACACATTGCCATTTCAGAGATAATTCCAAGAACTATTACTTGCTATTGTAGGTGCTGAATGACACACATTCATAATGCCCTTACTTTCATTTCAGCCTGAGGGAAAATGTAAAAGAAAAGCTGTTCCCCCTAGCTGAGCTATTCAATAAAGGGGTAAAAAAGACGGCAGTTGCTGAACAATAAGAACATGAAAGCACAGCTTTGAAAAACATAAAACTATGAAGTTGTCCACAGAAGCGAAAAAACAATAAAACCAAATGCGCTTAATCAGGCAAAGAATGACTAAGTCCCCATGCCTGTTTAATGAATTGGGCTGCTATTGGAAACACGGGCCTCTTAGGTGGGTGGCTTTATGCTGTTTACTTTGTTTTTATTTGATTTCTTTGCACTTTGTTTACCTAGGAAAGTACAGCTTAGTGTGGTTACTGTTTTCAGTGACATAGACTGTCTGTACTCCTACAGACAGAAACAAAACCCAATGCAATTAGATTTAATGGAAGGTTTGCCATGGACTTCAATCAGGAGCAATACTAGGTCTCGCATGACCCAGAATGAAAGCAGTTGGCTTTTTTGTTTTGAATGAGGCATAGATTTTCTGTGTATTTAGTGCAGTAGTACAGACTACATATGTGAGGTGTAGATGATTGCATCTTCATTATTTTGAGCATTGATCTGGACTTAGGAGAAGCACATCAACATTTATATCTTAAAACAATATTGCACTAAGGGATCTCTTTGATTAAAGAGGTCATGGAAATGATAGGAATCATTCCAAGCTGGACTCTTATTTGTCAAAGATGAGCTAATCCCATGATAACTGGATACAAATGCTGATATAATTGCATTTATGATTTCAATAACAAACCAAATCTCAATAATCTGAGTCCAGATTTGACATTTCTGCTTAAACAATGGAAATCTCAAAGGAACAGCGTTGATGCTGGGATTTATTTTCCACAAATTCCAGGATCAAGACCCATAGTTTTTTGAGAAGCAGCATAGCAATACATACCAATGTTGTGAAGGTTCCTCCTGATGGTATTTTTTATGGAAAGGCCTGAAAATATCTGAGTCCACACAACTGTACTTTGCCTAGTCACTCTTTGAAGTCAGACTTTGGCATCACTAGGCTATGAAAGTACACGGGCTATGAAAATACAAAGTGTCCACTTACAACATATCTTTTCCTTGAAGTTCTATTTACATTGATACTGCTGCCTTCTCAAAGCTTAGAGAGAGGCCTTGCTTCATCCTTAGTAGGCATCCTTTCACTGGGGTCTTGACCAAGAGTAGAAACAGTAGGTTTCCCACCTTCCTTATTGATTTGGAGCAGCAGCTGCTTCCACTGTTCAGACAACAGAACTTCCAGTTCCTCTTGGGAAAGGCTTTTTTCTCTGATCAAGTCCTACGCATGGAACACAACCTGAAAAGTCCTGTTCTGATCTTTCCTGTTGTGTGAGAAAACAGAAAGTCACCATTCTGGGCTCGTTTCTAAGTTCTATCTGAACTAGATAATACCTTTCCAGATATCTTCCATTGATATGAGTGAAACCTTATTGATCTCAGCATCAGTCTTTGTTCTAGAATGAGGTTTAGAAACCCCCAAGCTCTGTTACATGGTGGAAAAGGCACAGGGGATGTGCTCAGTGGTTGCAGCCAGCACAAAATCTTGTTGCTGAACATGATTTTCATGTCAATGTTATGCAATGAGTTAGAAACCAGGATCCAATGCCAATCTAGCTGGTACAATTGCACTTTGCAATGTGGGATCCTGAAAGCAGTATCACTGTATTAGAGGGACATGGCACCTGCACAGTGAAGGCTTGCATAACTTGTTCCAAGGCAAGGATGAACTGATGCAGCTTTTTACTTTAGTTCTGGAGCTAGCTCAGTCACTACCACCTAAAGAACCTCTGTGGGATGCTGTCTAGGCGTGCCCATAGCCTAGGATGTCACCACTAATAGCTGTACACAGTACCAAAACTGCTCTGGTTTTGGTGGAGTTTTTGTTGATCTTCTTCTTGTCACAGGAATGGTTGTTCTGCCATGATACCTTTTATCCTTTTGAGGATCTCAGAATTGTCTGTGAAGTTAAAGAGGAGGCTGCCACCAAAAGCACCACTTTTCTTTAGTATGTGTCATAGTGGTTTAGAAACCCCTTTGTTCCTAAGAAAAACTGCCAAAAACTTTAAAATCAAGAATATTAGGATTTTTTGTGGCTAAAGTATTTCTAAGTTAAAAAATTAGATGTTCAATGTACACTTAAGAGCTATGAAAACAACAGATTTTACTTGAAGGTTTTGTCAAAAGTCAAATGATGAGAAAATTCCATTCAAAAAAATATTTTAAAAATTAACAGTAAATGCAGACTAGTATAACCAAGACAAATGACACTGGTCCAGCCACTAAAATTAAAACTTCTACAGTCAGAGGCCTGTATCCAAAAGGCTTTTACATTCATAAAAATTAGAGAACCACATGTAAGTATTTTTAACTTTTCTATAGGTAGAAATGCTGCTAGGAGTCACATTTTAATCTCCCACCTGGGATCTAACACCCCCACAGAAATGATAAAGCTTCAGAAAAACAATAAAAGAACCCTACATATACTTCATCTCTCGCCTAAAAGTAGACATAGAATTTTAAGAATGTACAATTAAAGCTTTCACCTCGAGGGTTCAATAAGCATAATCCCGCTTCAAAAAAAAACCCAGTAGGATTGACATAATAAAATTCAGTATTTCTGGCTCTAAATCAGAAGTGGTAAAGCCTTTCTAACCAAAGATACCTGATAAGTGCTTCAGAGAGTTCTTATAAAGGTGGTAACAAGTGTGTATTGTTTTCCAGAATTTCAATCCATTTTTTTGAACATAAATGACATAAAACATCACCTGCTTTCTGGTTTTATTGTAGATAAGTCTTTCAGACTACATTTCATGACTCCTATTCACATTCTCATCTGTTGTCAAAGCAGTGGTTTAACAAGTGAAGGCTTTGGTAATCAACTGTATTCTCTCAAACTGTGCAAACAGTTATGCAACCCAAAAGCTTATTTTTGCTAATCCTGCTTTAATCAGAAGTCTGACTGCCTATAGTGAAAGCAGGCAGTATTTGCAAGTTAGCTACCATGATCTGACTTGGAAAGATTCTTCTAAGAGGCCCAGAAAAGCCTGAATTGCTAAAATTGTCTTCGTCTCCACAGTACCTAAATAGCCCTTAGTTCTGCATATGAGAATAGCTTTATTAATCAGCATTCTGGAAAGTATAGATTTTGGTCGTAACACACATATTACGTACACATTAACTTCAGGTGCCTGAACCATGAATGAACTCAAACCCAGGGTGCTTACTGGTGTAGCATGGTAAGCAAGCCACAGACTAATTTCTTCAATGTCTGTACCAACACCTTTCCTAGGAAGTACCAACTCTTTTATTACCACAAAGTTTTCCATTTAGTTTGTCATAAAGCATAGAGTAATCATGGAGTGGGAAGATAGAAAAGTAGAAATCCATCATCTTCTGCTTCCTTGCTTATTGCCTGGTGAGGGCAGTGATTTAAATAAAATAAACTATTTTATTCTATAATACTTTATAGAAAATAGTCAATTTTAAGGTCTTGTTTCTTTACTGGTGGATTTATGATGTTTTGTGCTTTCCTTACATACCCATTTCAAAGAATCTGTAAATACATAAGAATCCCAGTCTTCGTTTTTCTTTATAAAATTATTTAAGAAAGACTCAAAAACAGAGATCAGATTAATGTTTTCCTTCATTTTCTTCCACCAGTTAGATTCCCTTCCTTCTGAAGGAATCAGTGCTTATGTCATTATGTGCATGAGTGTAGAGGGGGGACTGTATTCCCTTTCTTCATAGTTTTCTAATCCTTTGGTTTTAACAAAATTTTTAGAAGGATAGTGGTCTCAAAGGCATTCAGTTTGTTGATGCTTTTTGCAAAATTGGTGGCTAGGCAGAGAATAGATCCCCACATTAGTTGATTTTTCTGAGGAAAATAATATGACAGGAATTCAGTCAGCGCAGACCTCAAGAATCCAGTCAAAGGAGAGATATTACAGATTTTTCTAACTGCTGGAAAAGCTTATATGGGTTTCATATGTTAATAGACAATACAGATCCCACACCTCAGTAAAGCAAGCCCTCTCTCCTGTTTTGAGTCTCTGATGTCTGAGGAGGGGGGAAGAAAGGTTTCACAACTGTTTTCTCCTTGAACTTTCACTAGAACAGCCAGAAAGGTAATCTTCATTAGATGCATTTTGAAGTAGGTTTCAGGAGTTTTGCTTGTCAAGGAGTTGTTAGCTAAAAATCTCAGGGTATTTCAACAAATCCTGGGGGGCCTGGGGGGCCTTAACTCTCATGCCTTTGGGTGCTTTGAGTTTCCTGGTTCTGAAGTGGTCATTGGGCAATACTGATCACACGTCCCCTTTGAAGTGGTCATTGAGCAATACTGATCACACGTCCCCTTTGGGACTTTACTTCTAAAAGTAACACAAATTTATGAAGTGGGAAACACAACCTACCTCTTGCCAAACAAATGACTTCTGCATCTTTAATTTCCTGAGTGGAAAGGAGACCTTGAAAATCGTTATGCAAAGGATTTGCTTCTCACTCTTTTTTAATGGGCAGAGTGTGAGTGGTAATTAACACATATATCCTGCAAGTAGGGCCTACGCTCCACATTTAATTGCACTCATCTATCTACCTTTCTTCATTCTCAGATTCAAGGCTTCAACGTTGAAAACAACCAGTTTTCCTATGCAAGTGACTGTACAGGCTTCTTCACGCCTGGAATCTGGATGGGCTTGGTGACATCTATAGTTTTACTGTGGATCCTGGCCTATGGAATCCATGTGATCATGCAGCTCACAACAAACAGCAGATTTGATGATCCCAAAGGCCCAGCTCTGTCAGTTCCTCAGACAGAATAGCCATCAACAGCATTGATTTAATGCTGCTACGGATTTTCCTGGTCTGATATTTATGATTTTTATTACCTTTCTACTTCATAATATGTGTAACCTATAAAGATACCATAGCGGAAAGGAATACTTAACATACATATGAAAAGGATCCTTATGTTTGGCAACAATAATAATTCTCCTTGTTATTACCATCATTTGTTAATAGTTATCTGTGCTAAAGGTCTGTGGTGGGGCTGTGGAGGTTATTACTCTACCTGGCTATTAGAAAGACTATTAGAAGATTAACTATTATTGGCAAAGAAAGGATATCACAACAGAGATAAATGGGAAGGATTAATAAATAACTTACTCAACAAGAAACTATATATTGAAACTACTTAGTCTCTTTAAAGGCTCTTTAGTAAGCATGGCATGTTGATGTATCTTAAGAAGGCTGAACTGTGTCTTGTCATTTTTTCTGTTGAGAAAACCATCCAGAAATGTACAGAACTAATAAGGTATAAGTCACTAAATAAATGGTCTTGAAAAATCTTTTCAAAATACATCACTTTGTTCAGATGTGGTATAACAAATGAGAATGGATGGATTAAGGCTTATCTTCCCTCTAATGTCAGCTCATGCCTGTGAGAATTATGTTGAGTAGTGCTAACTCATGTGTTTGTTTTAGCCACGGACAGCTGATGGAGTTACTAAACAAGATAGGTCCTTGTCCAAACTGATCACAAAATTGTATTTGGTGTCATGGCAATGAATGCAACTTTTCAAGCTCATAACCTAGTATGATTCAATGTGCCAGTTCAGACAGCATCTTAACAGAGATAAGGTAATTTTCTTAGCACTCCTCCTTTTCCAGGTATCTTTGGAGTAGTTATGAAGATTGTACAAAAGAGGAAAAAAAAAAATTATATAAAGTCCTTAGAAATACTGTGCTAATGAACTGATTAAGTCTGAGCATGTTTATGGTCATCTCAATGATTCCAGGAGCCTGAAAACATTCAGTGTCCTGGATTCTTCTGCAATTAATAAAAGACTCTACATCTTCTCATTGGGCAATCTGACCATGGAGTGAATTACTAAATGTTATGAAAAGCTAGGAAATAGTAAAAGAGCAATGGTAAATTGGTAAAAAAATGGTAAAAATAACATTTTCATTCTCTCTTCTGTAATGTTTTGTTATGACTGTGCATATTCTATTAGTAGTTAAAGAACAAAAAGTTTTCATTTTGACAAAATTACATTTGTCACATGAGAAAAATTCTAGCTTTTCTGATCTTGATCTATGTCATAGGACAATGATACAGAGGAAAGACAGAGAATCAACAATTTAACTAGACCAACAATAGTTTCTATCCATCATTCCTGGATGTCACTTTTTATTATGCAGTCGAAGAGGTAAATTAAATGCTGTCTGAACCTATTCCTCCTGAATCATTCAATCCTGACCTGGAAAACAATAAGAAAGCTGGCATGTAACTAGCAGAGGTGACTTCTCTGCTGTAATACCTTTCCCGAATGTTTTTCAAAACCTCACAGAATACTGGCATTTGATCTACACAAAAAGGCTGTGTTAGAAAGGCACATTTTCTTTGCAAAAATGAGTTGCCCAGAGAGACAACCGGACTTGTTTTATTAATTCCCCCTTCAAAGCAAGTTACATGAATGTGACATTGAAAATTGACATAATAGTCATGTAAATGATAGCTAGAAGAGAGGAAGGCTATTACAAAGGGCTTGGTTTGTAGAAGACTTTTGAACAGATTTTGTTCAACAGTGACGATATATAGGAACCGAAGAACAGCTTTACAAGGCCACCCAGCTCAGGATCCTATCTGCAGCATGAGGTATGAGTATGGCAAGAACGTGGTAGTACTTCCTGCAGATGTTCCACCAGTCTCCACCATTTAAGCTCAGGGACTTCCTCAGCCTCAGAGGTGGTGTCTTTGTATTAAATAGCTCTGGGTTTAGATATAGTCCATGAATTTGTTCAGCCTCCCCTTGAGCCTGTGGACTCTCTTAGACCTCACAGTGTCCTGACTGTACTGTGGCACTGGGGATACCTGTAACCTCACTTGCTTGCCTGGGCTGGACTCTGGAGAAGAGGAGGAGGAAACAGAGTCTCATATAAGCTGTACCATGGTGAAGAGAGAAGCCCCTTTCAGAAGAGACCAAGCTGGAACAGATGTTGGAAGAGATGTTTGTTGGATTAGCTTTTTGCCTTTGCAGTAAAACTGAAGACCTCAGAAAAGGGCCAGGCTGAACTGTCTGTTGTGTTTGATATTACACATTCCAGGGTGAAGGGGAAGGCATTTTTGGGGGAGAAAAGCTTTTTCCTTCTACCTTCTCTCACAACAATACCATGAATACAGGCAAATAGAGCCTGTAGGGGCATATACTCTGTTTCTATAGTGAGCTGGGACATCCCTGTGATGGAAAGCTCAAGCCACGTGTTGTAGCCCTTCATGTGGCAGGGTTATCCTGGTGAGGTCTGTGCTGGGACAAACAGCAGAAAAGGAAGGGAACTACCCACAGCCCTAGCTGTCTTGGGGCCCAGGTGGACTGGGCTCTGGGGACAATGGACAGTCCCTCTTAAAAGAGGACCAATTGCTCTTTGTCCACATGTAGTGGGTTAACCTCTGCTGGCTGGCAGATACCTACCCAGCTGCTCTGGCCTCTTCTCACAGAGGCCACCCCTGCTGCCAACACCTGGCCACGGACACCCAATACACCACATCAGGGGGCCATGTGTGCTTCTGGAGTCCCCATGCCATCTGGAACTCCTGCAGCTGCACATCACGCCGCCCGGTGGTTGGAGACAAAGACAACTGATTACTGATTTCAGCAGGGCCGGATTCCTTCCTTTTAAATAGAGCTGGGCCTCAAGAAATTCTAGCAGGATTTTGCACTTGCCTGTGTTTGTTTACCTTTCTGAATACAGTTAGAAACCTGTCAGGGGCCTTCCAGTTCTGTGTACTTCTGATTTCACAATTCAGTTTAATCACAGGTGTACCTGTTAAAACATGCTTGCTTTGGGAGCTGTTCCAACCAGAATATTAGCTCTGTCCGGAAGATGTGAGCCTTTAGGACTTCCCCCAGCACTCACTGAAGTTATCAGAAGTACTGACTTCCGTGAGAGCTATCTCATTTCTCTACAAATTAAAAAAAAAATTAATAAAGATGGAGGGGATGATGGGAAAGAGCATCGGTTAGAAAAGTAGAAGCTTTTTTTTTGCTTTCAAATACATAAATAAAAGAAACTATCAAGAAAAAAATATCAGAAACTATCAAAAAACTATGGCACAACTTGAAAAAAATCAATTTAACTGTGAAAAATCAAGATTAAAACCAAAGAAAACCCAAACCTAAACACAAAAGTCCTGAAGCCATAAGTTAAGGTATTTCTTCACAAAATTCAACAATGATCATTTGTTGGAGGGGAGCTGGAATGTGAAGCTCCTGACATGATACAGGTTTGCTTTCTGTCCTGGTCTGCTGGTTTCTCTGCTTGCAGAATTACTTATTTCACAAACCATGTGGAAACCCAGCAATGAAATAATGAAAAAGAATTATAATAGAAATAGTCCAAGGGTAGTATTTTTATCTAGGCAATAAAGGAAGAGAAGTCATTCCATCTGTCAAGAGAAGACTCAATGAAGTAATTGGTTCCTCCTTTCCTTCTGGGTGCCTGAAAAATAATGAATATGCAAATTTAAATCAACTGAATTATTAGGCAGTGTCCAGGCATTAGAGGGCTCCATGATTATTTCAGCATAAGCTGGGGTCAAGCAGGGGAAACCAGAGATGCTGAAAACAAGGCATGACCATGAGATGCTAACTCCTAAGATAACCAGAGACACAAAAGGAAGCTTGAATGTTAGATACTGGTCACTGCTGGCAAAAATTAGCAGTAGTCTCAGAAAGTGGTGATGATTGTTCGGGCAAGTATAGTGATAATCTTATCCCTACATTGAACAAGAGGATGAGACAACCCACACAAGGGGGGCAGGGACTCCTTTTCTTTCAGGCTGTTTCTTCTGTTGCATCTTGTGGTGGGTTGGCTGGCTGCCAGACACCCACTCGGCTGCTCTCTCACTCCTTCTCCTCCTCAACAGGACAGGGGGAGAAAATAAGATGGAAAAGCTTGTGGGTCAAGAGAAAGAAGGGGACACCACTTACCAGTCACCGTCATGGGCAAAACAGACTTATGGAAGATTAATTTATTGCCAGTTAAAATAGGTTGGATAGTGAGAAACAAACACAAAATTAAAACAAAGCCTTCAGTCTGCTCACATGCCAAAAAATTCCTATCGTGTCTACTATCTTCCAGTAAAGGAATCTGATCTTCTCCAGTTTGCTAATAAAGGTTCTGCTCTCAGATTGATCTGTTCTCTATCAAAACTTAATGCAAAATCAAGGAGAAAAGAGCTGTTTCTTCAGAACTCAGATTTCTAAAGGCTTAAAAATTATTGTAGTGCAGGGGAAAAAAAAAGAAAAAAAGGAAAAAAAAAGAAAAAAAAGAAAAAAAAAAGAAAAAAAAAAGAAAGAAATAAGATCTTGCCAAGGGGTGGTTCCCTAAGTAGTCTTTCATTTCAATGTGGGCCAGTGTCTTTCTTAGTCTTGTGGGTGGATGGAGACTTACCTGTGTGGGTGGAAAGGAGACTTACGACAGTGACTGAGCCCAAGAGCAAATCATCTGCTATTGATGTCCCACAAATGAAGTGGCTTCCTTGTATTCACCACAACTTTTTGTATGCCTCCTGTTTGAATACAAGTTCCCTGCTCTGGATTGGCTGGATTTCTGTATAACCCCTGGACCTGGTATGTTCTTGAATTATTATAGTTGAACTTAGTTTTAGACTGTTTTAGGTATTATTCATTATTGCCATGGTAGAAGATGATAGTTCACTGAATGATCATTTGCAAGTGGCAATGTGGGTGCCCAGTGGAAGACTGGGAAACCCATTTCAAGTCTGTCTTAATACTCCTTTAACTAGTTGTGGAGAAGTAACATAAAATGAACGGTGGACAGTCACCATGACATCATATGCAACTTTCTTTAGTTAATGAAAACTGTGCAAAAATAAATTTTGAAACATAAAAAAACCCAGAAAATTCTTTCATAAAAGTACTTTTGGAAGGTGGATAAATTAAGGACTTTCCAATGCAATGTTTGAATAGTAATTTTGTGTATCCTATTTATTCTGGATAAATATGAATACATATGGATAGAGTGATCAATTTAGCTTTTTAAAAGAGATCTTTCACTGAAGCATACTGGCATGACTTGAGATATTACTGTCGCTATCTACCCTGCCTTTCATTCACATATGCCTGTGCCTCAGCTGTTCATTAAGTTCAGACTGCTGTGCTCTCTTTTTCCACCAAGGCTGTAATGTATCAGATTTTGCACTAGAGTAGCTGAGATGCAGGTACTGGTCTGGATCTGTCATTCCTGCCGCTAGTAATAAAATCCTGGCAGAGGAGCAAAGCAGATTGCTGCAAACAGTGATGTCTCAACACATTACAGTGATATTGGGGAAGGGTTTTTATTATAGCTGTCAAAAGGGGAAACCAAAGCATGCAAGCAGCCATGTGGCTTGTCAGGGTCAAAGACGGCATTGCCTTTAGCCTGAGAGGCAGGACCCACTCCACTTTGTGTGTGTTTTCTGTCTCTGCATGCCTGAACACAGTTCAGCTAATAAAGTATGTTAGGGCAAGCTCAGGAGTGCTCTGTTTCATATCCTGCTACAAAGACCCCTAAAGGCTGTCCACAGCAGAAGACACCTAGAGGGCACCAATATCCACCTCTGGCCTTCTTCTCTCACTCTGTATCTTTAGACTGCAATTGAACAGGGATGTCCCAGGCCCCCAGTGATCTCAACCCTGCTCTTCAGTAAAAAAGAGGAAGAAGAAATGTGGAAGAGGGGCAATACGGATCATCCTCTTTTCCTCAATAGACAGTGAGAGTCCTTGCACTTCTGAGTGGTTGCCAGAGTCCTACAGCCCAATGGAAAAGCAAAGCTGGCACCAAGGGGCCCTGCCACTGCCGGTGAGGTTGTGCACACCTGCGTGATGCTGGGCTGTCTTGGAAGGTCCTCCAGGTCTTCAACTTTCTCTCCCAGAACTGCTCTTTGGGGCTGTCTGTGAACCAAAGCAGGAGCCACCACTTCGGCTGCCCTCTAGAAACTCTGAGGTAACTGAAAGGGAGTGGGAGGAGGGAACCCTGCACCTATACCACATTTATCTTACCACATGCACAAGCGACAGAATTGGACCCCAGAGTGTTTGAAACAGGCAGCTGAATTCTGAATGGAAAAATCTGAGGTTTCATCTATCTTTTTATAACTAACTAGTATTGCAATTACAAAATAGATGGTCTGCTTTTTGTGCTCGTAGAGCTTTCATGGACGTGTACTTATACAGCAAGCGTGGAACAGTTGCATCAGATTTCATTGATTTAGATTTTTCACAGAAGTTTTTGTGGGTATACTGGTTGGTTTTGAGGCCAGAATTTAGACCTTAATGGCTTACTGCTACCAATTTGTGTGGTCTAATAGTGATTAATAGATACCTAAATAGAGAGAAATTGGGGGGAGGGGTTATGGGGGTTTTTTTTGTTTGTTTGTTTGCCTTAAATAGCATTAAAAATTCTTTGTGGATATATCAGGGAATTTAAAGTTTGCCCATGTTCTGACATAATTTGAACCCATTTCTGCTAGAATTGCTTTTGTAGCACTCTGAAGTTCAAGGGGGCAGAAAGGGTTTAGTGGTGATAGACTGTTGGGCTGAGTGTGCTTCTGGCAACAGATAAATGAGCTAAAGATTAACAGTCAGTTTTCTTAATTGTAATATCTGAAACTCTTCCCTGGATAAAATTGGTGTCTAAGAATTAAGAAAGACATAGGATTTTGCCTAATGAATGACTATCTTCTGTTTGTTATGAAACTCTTGGCTAACATGTGAGCTAGTTACTTTTACCACCTTACCTTATCAGAAAGGTGAAGGACTCCTTCAGTAGGGTCATTGTGTTCATCTGGAATAGCCAAAGGTTTCACTCCAAAGATTCAGTAAGATTGCACGTTACTCATTAAGTAAAATCTGCATCTTGTCTAATCAGCAGTGTATGTGTCTGCTGCAAACCCAGGGCTGGATTCAGCTGTTGTGCTATGGGACTCTCATTCCAAAAGCTCTTTATGGTGAGTCCGTTGCTGTATCTGGAAATTACATAGTGATCAAAATTATAGCTCATGTGCTCCTCTTCTTTGATACTGTAATATATTGGGCCTCCTATCTCAAAGTGTTAGCAAAGAGCTTCAACAGCAATATAATCTGTGCTCCAGCCCTTTGCACGCTTTGTAGGAAAGGAAGTCTAAAGGGCACTTGCAACAGAGGAGGTGATGTCTGTTGTTAGTGTTCTAAGTGAAATAATTTCATTATTGTCATTACATATTGTTTTAGTGTATTCGGAAGGAGGATGATCTTTTCCCTTTAAACACTAAGTCCAATGTTAAACGGTTACCTGTTAGACACTTCTAGTCCTGTGAAGGAACTTAGTAACCTTAGTATACTGGTGGTGCTGTGGTGGTAGTCATTTCATACCAGATACTAATACTAGTCTCTGATACAGAAAGGGTCTCCAAATAAAAATGTATTGATGGAAATTGCTTCATCTGTATGGAAAGACTGCAGCTTTTTGACAGAGCATAGCCTCTATTTACTGGCATGCTACAGCATGGTGTGAAATTGTCTATTAAGTGAAGAACACAGCTTACATCTGAGATGACACTGGTTGTATAGGCCATATGGTTTGGCCAAGACACCAAAATTAGCAGTTTTCCCTAAAAACCTGAAGGGTTAATGCAAAGATTATTCAGATTTATGCCTCCCTCCTCTGCAGTGTGGTGTTCCCACCACCTTTCAGAAATGCTGGTGCTCCAGCACCGTTCACCAATACAGCTCCCTGCAACAGCCACCCAGTCTGCTGATCTCACTGACTGACCCTGACCTTGCTTAGCTTGTTCAATCCTGCCCAAGGTGCTTAGGACTGGACATCATGAGTCATTGCCTAATTTTTCTAAAGTTCAGTTTTTGTAAGCTCACCAGAAACACAACCCAGAACTTATATCTGCTCGAAAACATTTTAGTCAAAAAGCTGGAAGCCAAACCTTAAGTCTCCTTCTGATGAAAAGAGCTGTACTTGCTCACATCTAGATAAATTCAAACTGAATGAGAAAATGGAGGAATTGAAAAAAAATTCCTTCTTATATGCATGAGCTCTAGAATGAGATTGGAAGACCTGCACAGGATACAGGACTTCTGTATAGATCTATGAAATGCTGCAGAAGTTTAAATAAGAAACCTGTAAAGAAGATTAAATTCCTCTCTTCTTCCCAGTTTCCTTCCTGTGGGGAATAATACATAAATAAATAAATAAATGGGAAAACATAGCAGCTGCTTTAAAATGTCAGGAATGTTTCTGTCACCACAAACTTTGTCCAGTAGGAATGCACATGTTGTGAAAAACAACGTGCAGACAGATTTTTCTCTGCATTAAGCTTTTATTCTGAGAAAGATCTCTCTCTACTGAAAAGAGTGAGCACCACTATATTTATTCTTTGAAAACGGACTCCGAGGGAGACTCTGCAGTGTCAGACTGCTCCCAGTTCTCCTGTTCACTTGCTCTGAACACGTCAGGCAGGGAAAACAAACACTGCGCTGCGCTGTTCAGGTCCACCCCCTTGCAGACAGAGGGCTGGCTTGCTTCATGTCATCTTGCAACTTAGGGAGCGGGGAAGCAAGGTGTCCTTCTCTCCCTCTCTATCCTTGCAAGCAGCAGGCACAGCAGCAGTATCTATGCTCTCCTGAAAGCAAAGAGTGCTTCTGAAAAGCACATCAAGCGATGTTAGCCCTCTTCTCCAAAAAAACAAGGTATCATCCTGCTCCTTAACAGGCAGAAGTGGTTCGGCAGCTGAATATTGAGCCTTCTGTTGTTTCATCCTTTTTGTTCATGGGGCTATATTGTCCACCTGGACATCTGACTTTAAGCTTTGCTTGAATTGAAGCTCGCCTCATTTCCCCTTTTCTTCATATTTGTAACGGGTCTGTTTGCTAGTAAACAGCAGAAGTGAGGGGTGACCTGATCTGATTTGGAAATACTGTGAAGTCCGAAGCTCCAGAACATCCCCCTTCTGCCCACACACAAGGCAGCACCTTCTAGCTGGTCCTTCCTGTTAGGTGACCCAATTGCTTAGAGCTGAGCTCAGTGCTTGAAAACATTTGGCTAGTGCAATGCATATCTGAGAGCAGCACAAGTACCATTTGTGGTCCTTTGCAGAGGGAAAAGCTGCTTATTTGTTTAGGAAATAGAGGCTATAGTGCTTAACTTGTGATATTTCAGTCAATTCCATGGCAACAGGCTCTGAGAGAGCAAAGCAGGACTTCATCAGATCGCATAACAGCTTGAAAACGGAATAGAGAAAATTTTACATAGCGACACTGTGAAGTTTCCTTTAACTTGAATTTTACCTCTGTTAGTTAACTGATGATTTAATCAGTGAAGTAATTGCTGTACTGCCAAGCAGTTATGAGCAAATTGGCATTGATTTCTTTCATCTGTCAGGCATCCTTTGTTTCTGTAATGACAAGGGATGTGCCAGCACAGTGTGGTGCCGCTCTCCCCCTCTGCCCAAGGATAACACACGCTATCCGGCAGATGCCCTGCGATGCTAACTGTATTTAAGGGGCAGCATCAGTTATAAATGATGGCCTGGTTCAAAGGCACGGGAATTTTTCCATCTTCTGTGGGCTTCAGATTTGGCCTGATCTTAGAAATGTAGCATAGCCCATTGCATGGTCTACTGAGTAAGAGGTCGCAAAGCACGTGGCTGAGTGACGGGATTGTGAACCTCCTGTGTTTAAAGGCAAACCCTTTATATTCCCAATCTGAACTAGCTCTGGTCACTGGGATTTTAATCCCCTCACCACAGGCAGGGAGAGGGAGAGACTACTTTACCCCTCAGGTCCTTGTGTTATGAGCATCACTTGCACAATTTCCTTTGGCTGGCTCACTCAGGTAGCGCCAGAAAGGGCTTCGGTGCCCATGTGTCAAAGGGCTTATTGTCTGCAGCTGTCTTTCTCAAAGTTTGGCGACACAGTTCAAATTCAGGATAAAATATCAGACTTTTTGGAGTTTGTTCGCAGGGAACAAGGCTGACGTGCATCACTCCTGTGTGAGAGATGCACAGGCACAGGGAGTCCTGTGCTTTCTGCCTGCGCCATCAGGCCCCACGTGGCCCTGCAGAGTCCCACGTCCCAGGTTCATGCTGCCTGTCCTTGCTGCAGGCTGCCGTGTTCTTCAGGCTCTGGGGAGCCAGAGCAGGACCTCAGCCTTGGAGAAGGCAGCCAGGGCACGAAGCAGACTGCTGAGGTGACTGAAATGTGGTGGTGACGGGACAGCCCTGGTGATGTTGCCTGCTCTCTCTGTGCGAGAGTCTTCCAGAGCTGGGTTTACTATGTGGCCTGTCAAGAGAGAAGACAGGTGAGGAAGATATTAACAGGGTTAATGGCTTTTAACAGGGCTGTTGACAGCACAGTTCCCTTTGCCTCCAAGGCTGAGCAGCAGGGTCTAACTAATCTTATCCTGAGTGCTGGCCACCAAAAAGCCATTTGGTCCACACAGTTGAGAAGTCTTGAGCCAGGCAGATTTGACATTTGGTTTGTTGGTACGGATGTTTTCATGCTGATCCTTTAAATAGAAACTAGGTCAGCTGCAGCCAACTGGAAAGAAGGCAAGATGGGGGAAATTGCTCCCGAGCCAGCGAGCATGCTGAGGGACTGGGAAGGTGCAAGAGCTGGCAGGGAGAGGTAGTGAGGGAGCAGGGCACGGAGCTGGGAACCTGCAGCTCAGAGACGAGAACTGCTGTGAGGAGCAGGGAGCAGCCGGCCAGCCCCTGCCAGGGCCAGAGGGAAGCCTCTTCAGATCAGGGGAAGCTGTGCAAAATTTTCTATGGTCCTGAAGCCACAAAACAGCTACATCAAGGCCAGAATAAAGGACTGAGTTGGAGACGGGGAGCTATGTATAAAAAAATATTGTTTATATATTTAATTTTATTAGTATCTTAACTAGCTGATTTTTTTTTCTATTTATAATGTTAGCTGACTTACTTTATGCTATAATAAAGCCTGGCTTTTTTTTTTTTTTTTTTTTTTTTTTTTTTTTCCTTTTTTTTTTTTTTTTTTTTAAGGTTTAAAGTCACTGGGTTGCCTTTGAGGAGCCTTATAACAGCTTTCAGTCTCATCACCCGGCTGTGGTCAGCTATTCCCCAGCCCCAGGAACATGAACTTGAGCCTGGCTGAAGACCAAATTGTTATAATACAGAGAATTTCTCTCCTTGGTTGCTCTGCAACCAGCAGCAGCAAGTTTCCTGTTGTTAGATCACCCTGACACTCTGCAAAGGAATGTGGGGGCATTGAACCTTGTGACAGAAGAATTTGCAGACTGCTTGATTAGCTGAGAGAGTTTCCAGAATCTGACAGAAACTCTCATTAACCCCCCATTGTTGTTTTTCAGAATACCTGGGGAAAGGGGTGTGTGTCTGCACAAACACAGGACATATATATCCTGTAAGGGAGAGCTGTCATGACCACCCTTGACGTGTTTGGCTCTAATGGGTTAGCAGTGCCTATTGTCTGTACGTAGCTAGAGCACAAGGACCCTAAATGAAATGGGAGCCCATTTGGTGGATGCTATTAACACACACAGCAGAAATCTCTGTTTGCAAACTGTCTCGGCCTCAGCAGTCAGAAGACACAGATCTGGTTTCGGAAAGCATAGGTCAGGCTGCCATCCCTCCTCTGGACCAGGGCTGCAGAGTGGGCCACTGCTCCTCTCTGGCAGCTGTGGGCAGGCAAGAGGAATTTGGCTGTTTGGGCAATGATTGCTGTTAACTAGCAGTTGCCCCTCCTCAGGGAAAAGCAGCAAGCCCAGTGGAGGTATCCTGTAGGAAAAGCCGAGGTGCAGGATGAGCCAGCGTTGAAATGCGCCAATCTCAATACAGGAGACAGTAAAAAGGGAGGTCTATTGTCCCTGTCAGAGGGTTAAATGTAGAAAGCCTGAATAGTTGGTACAGTGTCAGTCTGGCCTTGAATACCAGAGCTGGGAATATAATTCTTGTTTTCAAGGAGTATTTGGGTTTTATTGAACAAGTAGGTGTGTTATAGTGAGATTTTAAACTGTTGAGTCAGTTAGGAAAAAATGTTTCTCAGAACATAAAGGAAGTTGACCAGGGATTGTATGGGTGGTTTTTTTCCATGTGTTTACTGTGTCCCACAACAGGAAAGGAAAGAAAAGGTTAATTTCATTGAAATGCTGACAATTTGTTTAAAGTGTATCCAACAGTCAGCCAAGAAGTTCATTTAAGCTACTGCTGTTCAGTTCGCTTTGTAAGAATCCAGCCCTTGAGAACCCAGAGCTGCTGTGTCTTGCTACCCAGCAGCACACACACATACAGTGTTTTTCCCTGAACTATTTGCTTCTGCCTTCTTCATGAGTAACATTATAATCATTCAGGATATGTTTTAGAAAAAATGACCCTGTTCTGAAAAAGTCTTACTCATATTTGGTTTTTTTTTTAATTATTATTCTACTATGGCTGGATGATTTTTTTTGGGGGGTGGGGAGAGAATGTAATCCAGTATTTAATTTGGAAGAACCAGAAAGACAGGATGCTTGCAGGGATATTTGGAGCTCATTCCTACAATCTGAATCTGTAAATCTTTTACAGAGCTATATATGTAAATTGGCTGGTTGTTAATCTTTGCAAAGATTAAGAGTAAAGGTAGTGACCTGAAGCAAAGTTAGAGGGTACAGTGATTAACATCTCTCCATAACTAATTTCAGTAAGGAATTCCAGACTGACATACTTTACATAATTTTGGAGTTGTACATCTCTCCTTCTTCTTCATATTTTCTTGGGAATTGGAAATATATGGCTAATGAAGCCTTTCATATAAATGTAAAGAAATACTGTTGATTTGTAAGGCATAAAAAACATTTCTGTTTTCTGACCTGTTAAGTATGTTTTGTGTCACTTTCTTTCTGATTTACACTCACTGGTGATTTGACTTTCCTGACCTAAGCAGATCCTTCAGGCAAGCAGCTCACTGGAGTGGGTCAGTAGAGCTGGCCAAGGCAGGGTGTTTCCAGTTCACAGGAACTATTAGTATAAAAACTTACTTTTGTTTTGAATCAGACTGAAACTAGATTAAAAGCAAAAAAATGTTGTGGGTTAGAAATTTAAGAGAGAGGGAACTAATCTTTCTAAGGCATGAGGTGTTTCCAAAATTAAATTGTCCAGCTGGCATTGGCAGCTGCTGCTGGAAGTGTAGCCTGGCTACCTGAACAAGTTTCTATGCACCACTGTTACCGATCTTGCTTATAGCAAGATCTAGAGCATACAGTCATTCGTTCCTGCTTCATATCTGCTGCACAAAGGTAATAGCTGACATGCTGTAAATCCATCTCCTAAATTTTGTTGAAATCACTTGTTGGAGAAGCCTTGCCCACCACTGATGTAAACTTGTGTGAGCCCATTGACCCCAGAGGCTGGAGGCTCATCCTCGTGTGACTGAGCTGGCGGGGAGCTGGGGAGCTCCAGGGCTCTCTGTTGGGGGACCAATTTCTGCAGGATTCTGCTGGAGGCTCGACGAAAATTTGTCACCAGGACTGAGAGGCTTCTGCAGAATGTTTCCAGGTGTTGGATGGGGGGTGTCCAGTAAAACAGCACATCTCAGAATTCCTAGCCTTGCTCCTATCACTTTTCTTACATTTAGCCATTTCTGTAGGGAATCACCGTGGTTTCTATCCTTTTTTCCATCGTGGTCAGCTCCTGAGGGAATGTGAATATCCTCCAGGACTGCAGTATAACTGAACAGATTTGTTATTTATTAGGTGCCCACTGTGTACTGAGAACTCCTGTTGGCTTCAAAGGGTGACACAGGTAGGCTTTAAATGAACAATTGCTGAAGACCTGAAATGCACACACAGGAGAGAAATGCTCTTAAAATAATTTAAGAACCTAAGTACAGGCTCAGAATTACTTCTAATAACAAAATAATAGCATCTTTCTGTGGTTTTTATATATCCTCTTAGGTAGGATTAAGAAGAATTCTGAATCTTTCCACAAAAATGGCATGGCCCTACAATATTAATTTACAGCTTGCTTTGAACCTGAAATAAGTAATTACTTCAGAATAAAGGAGAAGGGGATGGGTGATAGCCAAACTTCATGATTCACCCTCCCTGATCTTTCAAGCTGTTAGAGTTCAACACTGATCCAAATTCAAATGAGGCAAATTGGAAGAGCCTTAAAATCTGGTTCAGTGCAACTCTGGAGCTGGTTTCTGAACTTGGTCTATTTTAAAAGAAAATATTAATGGTTAAGCAATTACTGATTAGTATTTTTCTCTTCTGTATTTTTTATGTATTACTTTAATAACCACATTGCAGGATTCAAAAGGAGCTTTATAGTGTGATTTCACATCTGAATTTTAGTCTTCAATCATCAAAATGTTTTTCTTGAAATATATGTTTTCATTGAAATACATGTTTTCCTTCACTGTTAATTAAATAACCTTGATACAAATATGCTCTCTTGTTGTGGGACTGCACTTGTATCCCACAAGAAACAGTTTTCTTGAAAGAAAAAATGATTTGCCACATGGCACATGAAGTCTGATGTTGCCTATCTCATGACACATTAAGGGGATTGCTCCCAAACTCAGTGAAACTTCCTGTAAAGTAATAAGTTGCAAACACTTTGTTTATCTAAGTTAAGATAGACACTTGCTAATTCATGCAGATTAATTCTGTGGGTATAAGACCACATTTACATTTGGTCAGTTTTCATCTCATAAGCATTAACCTTTCCAAAAGTTACTTCTCAGGTGATTTTTTCCTGGCACTCCATTATTCCTTTGGAGAATTCCTGTGATAATGCTGAAAAAATAATCTATGGAAATATATTCTTATCAAGCAGAATTTACGCTTCAAAGTTGAGCTGCTTTTCTTTAATGTGACAGCAGCAGGTCTTGCTGTGGCTGCAAGTCAGAGCACTCTTGACATAGACATTGTAAACACTGGGGCAATGCCGATGTAGATGCGGACATCCCAGCACTGCATCTGTATTTTGGACTATTCTTAAGACATGTTATTAACGACATAGCTACCTTAATTTTCTATGATTAATTTCAATCAGTAGTAAAATAAGTACATGTGGACCTGGGCGTGAAGACGGGAGCAGAGGCTGTCTCCACCCACTTCTGCCCCACCCTGGTGGAAGTCGTGTGGCTGCAGCCTCCTCTCATTGCTGCAGTTTCAGCCTGAAGTTTAAACTTCATTAACAGGAAAATTCCTTGACCATGCTAAATAGGGTTAGTGATGTGACATGCGCTAGTACCTTACTCTTCCTCAAGCAGCGGCTTGCTCCGTCAGCCTGGCCCATTTCACTGGGACTGCCTGGCTTGCGGCACGTTACTGGCCCACACGACCAGCAAAGCGCTCAGCCTCCTGGCTGAATGAGTAAAAAGAGGAATATGTTCAGCTAGCTCCAAGACTTCACAAGCCAATTTTATTGTAAATTAAGCTTGTTTGCCGCAGTGTGGGGAGATGGGAGTACTTGTGTGGTTTGTTTTGCTGGTAGATGTCAGGTTTTTTCTGAGACAGTCTAGATTACAAGGATCCCTGAGTAAATATATCTGTGTGCTTATTGTCCAAAATTAGTGAAAGATTAGGAAGTAAAGCCCTGATTAAGATAAACCCGGCTTTGATCTGGCTATAAAATATTCTCAGGACCTTATAAACATAAATGACTGCCACAATTTTGTTGTTGATGACAACTCGTCACTGAAAGAGAGACAAAGGATGGCTGGAAATTGAAGGAAGGAACAAGGAAAGTGGGACTGAAGATTAGCTACAATATATGCCTGTCCTCAAGAAGACTTTGGATGAGCTCATCTAGCAGTTTGGTAAACTTTATAAAGTCATGTACATAAGAATATTGTCAGAGAAGATGATACACTTCCAAACACAAAAGTATTATGAAGTCCAACCTTTACACATAACTAACCATTGTAAGATGTATTTTTTCATGTGTTTTTGTATGTAAACGTTTACAAAAAACAGATACCATTTTGGAGAATAAAGTGTTAATGTGAAGTTTTGGGCCAAGACAGGAGAAGATCTAATAAAGAAGTCAAAAAAGCTGTACCAAGAAAAGAAAATGGAATTATACTCCTATGGCTTGAATGTGGAGAGCATATAGTTAACATAACAGAAGCTTGATCAATAAAATACCCCTGGGGGTAAAAAAAACAAAACAAAACAAAATCATTTATTTTCCCCCAAAGTTAAACATGATGGAGGAATATAGGAATACTAAATAAAATTAAGGGCTTTTAAAGTGTATTAATAAAATGGAAATAAAAATGCCTTTTGCTGAAACGAAGCAAACTGTTAAAGTTATCTGTGACTATGAAATGAAAAAAAAAAAATTAAGTTTAGGAACGATCACTTTAGAATTATTACTTCACCAAGAAATTTCACGTAGTGACATTGATCAGTTAAACTTCTTACATATTTTTGACAAACTATTTTTATTCAATTTTGTGTTTCACCAGAATAAATTTAGTACTCTTCTTTGCAATGATTTATCCTCTGCGGCTTCCAAGGAAGCGGAAGTTGAACTTTGTTCTGAGTGTAAGTCAAAGATAATAGTTAACAGGTTTGGCTGATTAACATCTTTCCTCAACAATAATACAAACTGATCAAACACCTTAGACAAAAACCAGCATGGTTGATGACATTAGCATGTCATCAACACACAGACAACTTCAATTGCAAAAAGTGTAATTATACCACTTCTAATTAGCTGTCATCATCTGAAATAATTAAACAACAAAAAGCTCTTAAGTTAGCAAACAATTGATGAAATGTTTTAAATATTTTCCTTCCTCATGTTGCTTCTCAACAGACATCATTATGGTACTATTGACTCAAATTTTAGTTGATAGAAGACCATGTAAAATAGATTTTGCTGTCAGGAAGGAAAGCCCCCTGCAAACAAAGCCACATTTTATAGTGTCATTCTAGCCAGACTTTTTTTTCCTGCTGCTTTTGCATTCTGTATGAGACTAAACATAGAATGGTTTGGGTTGGAAGGAACATTTAAAGATCCAGTCCACCCCCCTGCTGTGGGCAGGGACATCTTTCACTAGATCAGGTTGCTCAAAGCCTCCTCTAACCTGACCTTGAACATGTAGCCTTCCAAAAATGAAAACCGTGATCTGGGAGTCATGTTGTGAAATTAATTTTAAAGCAAAATTCCTCCTCCAAAATGACAAAAATCAGAAGCATAGTATGGTGTTCAATCAGGTGGCGTCTGTTTTTTTGTAGCTCAGATTGTTTGCTGAAAATTGTGCACTATTTTCAGAAATATATTTTGAAATTCACTGCCAAGCTTGTGTTTTGTAAGTTTGAGGAATGTTATTAGCACTTCATGAAATGAAGAGGCTTACAAATCTATGTTTACTCTAGCACAGTCTCTGTCACCTTATTATATGAGGAATGTACACATTCCAGTGGGAAGAAGTCTGAAAAGTTTGTGCTAAAGACTCCAGGAGAGCATTAGACCGTGGTGCACAGCAAACAGGTCTGCCCGTATAGCCACTCTGGTGTGCACACAGACTCACCCAGGCTTTGGCAGTGTCTCTTCTGGTAAGAAGACTTGCCTATGCAGATCCACTACAGGTTAAAGGTTTTGGTGCACACAGCAGTCTGGGATTCACACAGCACCAACTGTCATCGTTCAGCAAGAATAAACATGGAGGCCATATTTTAGGGAGACAAAAAGTTGTTAAATGGTGAATTAGGCCTATAAATGATTCAGGGTTGGTGTTCTGGTTTTATGCCAGAGTCGCGTGACAGCAGCCCGGAGGACGCGTTTCTTAAAGAATATTATTGCCTGTTCAGTCAGTGAGCAGGATATGCAGGAAGATGGAAAGTTTTTGAAGACTTGTTTTTTTTTCATCACATACTGATAATTGGCAAGGGAAGTTTGCCAGAATTTAGGAGCACAGGTATCAGTTGCCCAAAGGCAGAATGCCTGTTGTCCTTAAAAGGAGCCCAGTGGACAATCATGTACAGGAGGCTGAGGCATTCAGTGAAGCCTCTGGAATGAGGGTGGAGCAAAACATTGGGCAAAGTGGAAGCATGGCAGTTCCTTCATCAAGAGGACCATACTGAGCTCAACAGAGAGGTCCTGGCCAAGTAAATAACTTACGCTGTGGAAGCTGAGTGGCAGGTTCCCCAGGCAGGTTTCCAGGATGGGTTCCAATATGTGGAACTGGACTCACCTGGTTAACGTCATTCTCCATCCAGGTAACACTCTCAGCAGAACTTATTTACTGTAGGCACAACATTGCACTGATGAAACTAAATTGCTTCCAGTTCTGAAGTTAACTTGCTTACAGCTAGTTCAAAGGTGAAGAGAAGCATTATCAAGGAGTCGTTTGGGAGAAGCAGACTGATGTAGAGACAGACTTAGTATAGTAAGTCTCAAGTAACTGGGCCTTTTTAAGCTTTCAGGGTGTGCTTCAGGTATAAGAGACCAGTGTCTGGGGCCTTTATTGTTTTAAAATCCCATTATTCATTTGTATTTTACATTTCTACAGGAAGTTTATATGTAGTTTATATATTGGAAATACTACTTTGTGTCACTGGCCAGTGATTCCGGTGGGGAGACTCACAGGAATAGAGCACCCGGGATGAATAATGAGTATATTGGAAGAGCTCTGTGCTATCTAGTGTCATTAGAAGAGAGGATTCTGCTACAGAAAGATGGAAGATTATATAGTAATTGCTGAAGCACTTGAACTGATTCAAAGAAAAAGGCTGTAAGTACAGGTCATCTTGAAAAATCATGGCACCAGTGTCCTTCAGGCACAGTGGGTTTCTATTCAAAACGAAAAGGAATGATATAATGTGCTTAAAATGAATAGTGAACATTTTAGTCTTTAAAATTTTCAAAGTCAAGTCATTGGGTTTTTTTCTTTTCAGTTTGTTTGCTTTTATGCAGTAAGGAATCTGGAAATGTATTCAACATGTCAGGTTCTGTCCGTTCAGAAATACAGCCTGAATGTAGATATGAAATGTGTTTCTTCTTCTCTCATCACATGCTGAAAATAGATTTCATCTGGTTTCTGTGAACTGTTTCTCCAAAAGTTGTCAATAATCTCTTCCAAATAGCACTTTAGCAGCAGTTCTGTAGTTTAGAAACAGAAATATAAGGAAAAGTGGAAAGAAAAAGTGATTTGCAGGGGTTTTTTTTAATTACCACTCTTTAGCAAATCAGGCCAAGATCATAGGAGTACAACATCCAAATTATTTCAGAAGCTTCCGTCTTCAGTCTGGAGATAAAACAGACATATTGTTCAGAGTCTTGAATCTCATGTTATTAAAATTCCAGAAAGATACTTTTTTTTTCTGATTGCTCTGCATATTAGTTTACCTCCTTTTCCATACAAATCTCATTGTCCCTGATAGCATTCTGCTAAGCTTAGTAGTGACTGTTCCTTAGGAGACCGTTTAAAAAAAAAGACCAATGGAAAAATGAAAAAACATAGTTTAAAATGCATCAAATTGCACTTCTGTAAAGATTTACTAACTTAGTTTTTAGAGCATTTAGAGTTGTTGGAGCAGTTGGCTGTCATCATGTTGTATATGTACTTAGAAATGGGAGCACTTCAGGGTGGGAATTCAACCGACACCCCTAAGTGCTAAATCTTAGATATGCTATTACATTTTCCCAACATCTGTTGCTTTGATTCCCTTGTGGGTTTTAGAGAAGAAAATCTTGATCAAGGCCCAGCACTTTCATATAATCGTTTCTCTTCACCACTGATTTGATGGGAGACACTGTGTCTGGTGGGAGACACCTGTGGCTACACACCTAATTCTGCCACTGATCCTGGGTGTAATTCTGACTGTTTTCACTTCCCTGCTTTCACATCTGTAACGGGGAGAAAGGGAAGGAGAAGGAGAGTTTCATTTTCTTCAAATATGTTTTCTGGGGATGAAAATAGAATTTTCAGTCCCGAAAGCTGTTACGCTTTTGAGGAAAAACAATGAGTGGTAACAATGGGAAGCAGCCAGACAAAATTTCCTAAGCTGGTTAAAAGCCTTGCAGAATATGCAAGATCTTGGGGAATTAGTGCTTGTGATTTAAAATCCATGCTTTCTGTTTAGTAAACATTTATTCTCAATAGCATCTTTCAAAAGGTGGCAATCAATGTTGTGTTCATACTAAAGGTATTTAACTTTTCTCTGGTAATAAAGAAATTCCTTGATCCCAGCCACTGGTAAATAAATACACAAATAAAATTAGAGATGTTTTCCACTTTTTGCAATGATGAGGAGGGAGTGAAAGCTAATTATTCAATAATAATAATAATAATAATAATAATAATAATGAAGTTTATAATTCCGATGCAATCTTGTTTATTGATGGGTACATGGCTACATCCTGTTTGCTTAAACTCTAAGATCCAAGGAAAAGAGTTGTTTCTTTGCTCAGTACTCCAGGTCTCTTGCAGCCATTCTTGACTTCACATAGCTTCTTAAGATTTTTTTCCCCAAATAGCAGAGGATAGAACACATCTGTCCTAGCACAGACATCTAAAAGTTAGACATCTTGCTCCAACCCATTTGCCTAGGGCTTTTTGTAGTCAGTGAAGAGAAACACTCATCTTTAGAGTGTAATTCACCTCAGCCTGGTATAAGTACCTCAGTTAAGCAGGGTGGAAGTACTTACATCTCTCTGCAGATTGTGAAAAAAGGTTATGGTGACCAGTTTAGATATGGATGTGTAAAATTAGAAGTGAAACCCACCACAGTGCTTACTCAGGCCATTTCTGGAGCTTTCTTCTCTGCCCTCTATGTGTTTTAGAACATGGTAACTTCAGAATTCAAGCTCTCAAGTTCTTCTTATGTAAAAAAATTAACTTTGTTGATAACACCTCTCAATTTTGTTATCAATAAGTAATTCTTGAGAATCATTAATAAAATCTTGTAATAGTATAAATCCCTCAAATACCTTTGAGAAGCTGCTTTTATAACATTCCTTTGCCCTGATTGTTCTGCCACTGATGTCTTCCCTTTGTGCAGTATCTTACCCATCTTACAGCTCTGGTAGTGATATATAGCCTTTCTGTTACAGTAAATAGTCATATATTGGTATAACAAATACTTTGCTGCTAGATTAGATGTTCTGCTCTAAAATGTTGCTTATCTCATTCTAGAAAGGTATCCTGCTAATCCCATATGATCAACCTTTGTCAAGGAAATACTGATATTTTTTTTTGTCCACATTTCCAAGGA
>NW_008825557.1:1477453-1479171 GCF_000699105.1 Pygoscelis adeliae
AGGAAGTATTGCTTAACTGAAGTGTTTCTCTTAGTTTTGTACAGTAGTATTACCATTGTATCTGTGACGGTCAAAAGACAAATGCACGGTAAGGTAGAGAGCGGTGATGTAATTTACAGGACCATTGACAAGGTGTGGTGGATTGACGCAGTTCAGCAGCTAAGCACCACCCAACTATTCACTTGCTCTGTCTCCAACAGGACGGGAGAGAATAGGAAGAGCAAAAGTGAGAAAACCTGTAGATTGAGATAGTTTAATAAGCGAAGAAAAGAGGAAGAAAAAACCAAAATAAAACAATTGACGCAAAGGCAATCACTGACCACCTCCCACAAGTAGACTGATGCCCAGCCAGCCTCTGAGCAATGCCTCCCTATACCCCTAGCTCCAAAACCCTAGAGCCTGACCTTGGGTCTCTCCAGGTACTTTCTGCCAGAGGCCCCAGTTGAGGTCATGCTCCCCGATAGCAGCATAGAGAACATTTCTCACATCTGGTCCTGTCTGGACTGGCCCATGGGCTACTGCATGAACTATCTGCTGTTTGACCTGTTCAACAGCTTGTTGTTGCTCAGGACCTCAGTCAAAATAGTTATTTTGGGTCACTCAACAGAGAGGACTCACAGGCTGACTGTAACCTGGAATATGCATTCTCCAGAATCCCATAATGCCTAGGAAAGTTTGAGTTTCTTTTTTGCTAACCGGTGGGGACATGACTGTTATCTTATTGATCATATCTATTGGGATGCCCATCTTGCCATTTTATTCCCCATAACTGGATCTCTCATGCAAGTCCTTTGATCTTGCTTTGTTTTATGGCAAAATCAGCTTTTGGAAGAATCTGAATTTTTCTTTCCTCTTTCTCAAACACTTCCTCTGCTGTGTTGCCCCACACAATGATAAGTTTCTGAGCACACAAGCCCTTCTTCAAGTATGAAAGAGAAATAGTAGTCCTCAGCCAACTTGCAAATACCGTTATCTGGACAAAGCTTCAGCATAAAAGGATCATCCCCGCAGGCTTTTCTGAGGTCTGGAAAGATGAACCACAAAACTCAATTCAGCTACTGAGAAAACACACAGGAGCTGTCCACAGTTTACTCAAGACATAACAAAAATAAATAAAGTATTCCAAGAAGGCTAGGGAGTGAGGGATCAATACTGACCCAGGTCAGCTAACAGTGGCTGGTATAACGAAAAATATTCTTTCTCCCTACAAACTTCATCTCTTTTCTATTTTTTTTTCATTGTTGCAAACACATCCTTATTTTTCAAACTGAATTTATCAGGTGTTTCCCTAATCATTCAGTAATACCTCAAATTGCATTAGAAACCCTTTCCTCTTCACATGCAGAGCTGTATGTTTAAGGTCCTTGTAAGCAGCTTTCCATACCCTTGCTTGTTCCTGGTTCCTGACTCTTAAGGAAAGTTTTGTGCTAAATTCATGGCCTCTCAGAAAGCCTTCAGCCCTCCTCCACTAAACTTACTCCACTACAAATTTGTTATCTAGCTGAGCATCTATCTGTTGATCCGTTCTCAGGTTACCTGTAAAAGCTTGAGTGCTCCAGAAACATCTCAGCATAAATTTGGAAGGAAACCTCTTCCTTTTAACTCCTAGTTTTGCCCTGGCCATCTCTGGTGGCTGACTGCAAGTCTCAAACCAGGGCCCTGCAGACAGGCTTGAGAATTTCAATTTCTCTGCCTCATCAGCAGTAATTCACTTGGAT
>NW_008825557.1:1479198-1506307 GCF_000699105.1 Pygoscelis adeliae
TCTGAAATGTGTATGCCTATCTCCACATGGCATTTTGCTAAAGCCATGATGATCTGAGAATGCTGAAAAAAACAGCCTTTATGGTCTAATATTAGCTAGAAGGTATTATCTTTGTCCTGCCCATTGCTAGTTTATGATTCAAACCACTAATGAAAATATGGGCTAGAAAATTAATCAGAATGGACCCCTTAAGGACCCCATTTGAAGTGTCATCTAAGTACGAATGTGAAACATTTGTAACTGCTCTTCAGGAACAACTTTTTTTTACCAGTTGTGCACCCAAACATAATTTCTGCTAGAGCATTTCTTCTGTGCTTACTTCTGAATTGCTCTTAGTTAATCTAAAAGGTGTATTAAAATGAAATAAAATGCATATTTTTTATATCTTCGATCACTAAGCTTGTTGCCCCAGAAAAGAAGAAAATTAGATTTTTACATGACATATTAGCCGTATTTCATTTCCATGTATGCCTGACCAATTTTCTAGGAACTCAGTTTTTCAAAATATGGCATATCAAAACATATTCAAATATATTCTAAAATAGTTCTCAGATTACTGCATCAGTTCTCACCCATGAATTATGGGTGAATTTCATCTGGAACTGTTGACTTGAATACATATGTTAAATCTAAATATTCAGCACTCCCACCAGCACCATGCCCATAGTGCATTCCCTTTTCCATGTTAAAATTAATTTAATTAGAGAATTGACTGCCCTTTACTTTTGTGAAGACTCAAGCAAAGAAAGCATTGAATACTCCAGTACTATCTGCAGTTTGTCTTCCCTTCTGTTTACTAAATCCCTCTACTCTCCTGTTTTCTTCTTACTTCTGACATTTTTACAGAAATTTTCTTTGACATCCCCAACTGAAATATATTTCTCATCACAGTCTTCCTGAATTTATTCATCTACATTTTTGTTATTCCTTTATAGCAGTCCTCAGGCACATGCCAATTTTTCCAGATCTCATACAATTCCTTTTTCATTTTTGGACATTTGAAGCTTTCCTGATGCAGGCACCATAGTGTCCCTCTCTGCTCACTGTCTCTGAACTCTTTAAACCAGGTTTGTCATTATATGCTTAGAATAGCCCCTTTCAAAAGGTACCAGTTCACTTGAAGTTCTTTATCCCTTACATTATCTTCTCAGGAGGTCTCAGTCTCAGGTCCCGAGGTTGTGTCAAAGCTGTTTTCCCAATTCTTTCTGTGCAGTAGCAAAGGCTGTTATTTCATTATTGCTTTCATCCCCAAATTATTTCCCACCTTTGGGTTTTCGATCAATTCCTTCCTGTCAGTTAGATTTGTAATACTGCTTTCCTAGTAAAACTGAAGTCTTACCTTCCTGAAACCAGAAGTTTTTCCGCAACACTTGGCAGTCTGATCACTTGGTTTGTCTCTACCCTGACACATGGGATCCTTATAATCAAAAAGTTATATGGACAGTAAAAATCTACCTTATTACCTGGCCTTTGGATGGTTCTGATGGTAGCTCAAAGACTCCTTCATCTGTCTCCTCTTCCAATCTTCTGCTTCATGTAAGATCCTGAGCATGAAACAGTGTGTTCTTTCCCCTTCAGATCTTCACCCACAGATAGTGTACAAGCCTCTTTCCTACCTTTTCCTCTTCTTTATTTGATGCTATTCTGTTGTATTACAAAGACTGTACCAAGTTTTCTTCTACTGAAAACAGGAAAATTCAG
Organism: Pygoscelis adeliae; assembly: GCF_000699105.1. NCBI lineage: Eukaryota > Metazoa > Chordata > Aves > Sphenisciformes > Spheniscidae > Pygoscelis > Pygoscelis adeliae. The sequence goes on from NW_008825557.1 coordinate 1,480,900, forward strand.
GCAAAAAGATTTATTTATTTTTTACTTTTGTCTCAAAAACTTTCCTACTCTTAGCCTTCCTCAAAGCTTTATATGATGCACATGGAACACCTTACCCTGTTTCTGCACGAGAAGAGAAAATGAACTATCATATACTCCCTCCCAGGCAAGACAGAAAAAAAATGTTTTTCTCATGTATTTCAAATTCTAGACAGATAGAATCAATAGAAAGACTAAGGCTGGAAGGGACTTCTGCAAGTGATCTAGTCCAACCTTTTGCTCAAAGCAGAGCAAAGTTCAGAGCTAGCTCAGGTTGCTCAGGACCTTGTCCTATCAAGTTTTGAATATCTCCACAGATGGAGATGAAGATGAAGAGTTTTTAATTCTGTTCAGTAAAATGATCTTGCATATGTTTTCACATAATGCCATAACTGGTTTTGAACATATATTCTATGAATATTAGATGTTTTGATTTCTTATTGAAGCCAATAGTGACTGGGAGAGCACCTGAAATTTTTGGTTATCTAGTTGTCTAAAACCTGCTCTAATTACATAAACTTGTGTGGTGGGTTAACCTTGGCTGGACAGCAGGTGGCCACCAAGCTGCTCTATCACTCTCCTCCTCAGCAGGATGGGGAGAGAGAAAATAAGATGGAAAAAAACCTTGTGGGTCAAGATAAAGGCAGTTTAAGAAAGCAAAAGCAAAAGCAAAGGCTGTGCACGGAAGCAAAGGAAAACAAAGATATGTTCTCTACTTCCCATCAGCAGGCGATGTCCAGCCACTTCCCGGGAAGTAGGGCTTCAGTATGCATAGTGGTTGCTCCGGAAGACAAACGTTGTAATGACAAATGCCCCCCCTCCTCCTCCTTTCCCTTAGCTTTTATTGCTGAGCAGACGTCATACAGTATGGAATATCCCTTTGGTCAGTTTGGGTCAGTTGTTCTGGCTAAGTCCCCTCCCACGATCTTGCTCACCCCCAGCCTACTGGTGAGGGGGGAATGTTGGAGAGACAGCCTTGATGCTGTGCGAGCACTGCTCAGCAGTAGCCAAAACACCGGTGTGTTATCAACACCTTTCTAGCTACCGATACAAAGCACAGCACTATGAGGGCTGCTATGGGGAAAATTAACTCCATCTCAGACAGACCCAATACAACTTGTTATGAGGAAGGGCAGGGAGAGAAAGTCATGAAGAGGCTGACATCTAGCCTTGGTTTATGATGAACACTTATCTTATCAACCTACTGTTAATAAACTCACTAAAACAATAAAAAGCAAGATTTAATTTTAACTTGGTTTACTGGTCTGCTTTAGCAATGGCTAAAGGTGATAGCTTGGAAAAATATTAATCAGAGTCAGCTATTTAAAGTCAGATCTATTTTTTTTTTCAGTTTCTGCAGGAAAGTTCGTCTACCAGCCATCAACCATGAAGATTCTTAGCTACCTCCTTGTTTACCGGAGGTTCCTGCTCATTGTCCTCACCCCACTGCTTTTACTTCCACTTCCACTTATCATCAAAACCAAAGTAAGTGACCTGCTTTGAGGGGTAATTATTTTGCACCTGTATGTCAAGCCTGAGATTCCCAGATCTTTTCAGAATCACAGAATCATAGAATGCTTTGGGTTGGAAGGGACCTCGAATGACTTAGTGATGTTTGCATTGTGGATTTTCTTTTTTTTTTTTGTCAACTCAGAGTATTTGCATAGAAATGTGGAGAAGACAACAGCTGTAATGTAAGATTCCGTGCTGGTTGCATGAAGTTCTGAGTTATGTATTTGTTTTCTTGTTCAGGAAATATTTTTCTCATTTAACATCATCTAGACTACCTTGAAAATCCTGTCCTTACTATGACATTTTGGCCACTTTTAAACAGCTCTGTATGATTGACAATGGAGGTGAATTGTCAGAAAGACAGCTGCAATTACCTTTTTAATTGATGATGGATTTTGTTAAGTTCATCATATATTGTGTTGTCTGATAACAAATGACGGGAATCAATGATCTGAGAAATTCCTTCTGGTTCCTAAATAGAGCAAAGGTTATGGCAGGACACCTTAGTTTTATTTTACTTGAAATAAATTCTTCTGGCATTCAGTAACTCCTGTGACAACTCCAGGCTGATGAAACAGCTATCTAAAAATTTCATTAGTGATTTTATTTGGTACAGCTCTGATGTCAGCAGAATGAAATGGAATTCTCCTGTGATGTTTTATCACACGTGCATTATAGGTATCATGCGGAACAACAGATGAAAGTCCAGTTCAGAAGTCCTTGCATCACAGATAGATAGTGGTTACAGAGCAACATGCTTCATACTGTCTCACATCACAGTTTCAATATTTCAGTTTCCTCTCTGAGAGGAAATTCTTGAGAAATTCTTAATGCAGTAGGACTTAAGTGAGATGAACTTTTGCTAGGTGATAAATGAATTGACATTGTCAAAATTGTTTCATACATAACACAAGCTTCCCCCAAAAAATAGATGCTAGCCATAGCTGACTGACTTGGATTTAACATTGTTGTTTTACAGACAGAGGTTCCCAGAGCCATTTCATTAAGCTATTCCTTTCCCAATACAAACATCTCTGCTGCTGTTGAGTAGTTTCATGCTGTAACCAGTGGCATTAAAAGATCTAAACCATTTTCCTCAAGAGCAGAAATATAAGTCAAAACTACACAAAAGAGGTTTCTAGTATTCTAGAAGAAACTAGGCTGACTTCATCTCATTATATTTGGCTGTGGCTGCATTTTACAGGCAGCATTGAAGTAAATTCTCCTGAAAAAAATGAAAAAACAGCTGTTTTCCAGGAGTTTAAATACAAGACACTCACTAAATTCACAAGTCTTAAAAACAACTGTGTTTCTTGTCAGTCTTGCGCAATGCTTTTTATATTAGATGATATCCTTGCCTTACTGATGCTGATGACAAAACTTCATTGATTACAGGAGAGACAAAATTTGACCTATTATTGACTGCGACTACTCCTAGAGGTTTAAAGGTTTGCTTGCAGCTGCAGAATGTTTGTGATCTATGTTAATTCATGGTCTGAGAATGCTCCAGAATTACCTATATGATTGATTGTCCTTGAAGGAAAAGGCAGCTGACTTTTTTCCCCACATTTTGTAGGTGGTAGAATTTAAGTAATTTTACTATCTCTTAGAAAAAAATCATTAAAACTATTTTACAGACTGTTTCATATCTTAGCAGGATTATCAACAGTAGACAATAAGTACCCTAAAATCAGGTCCCTTGACTCATACTTGTTCCAGGTGGGGGCAACCTCTTTACTCACATAGCTGGACTTTTTGCAATTGTGATTTTTTTCCTGGATGATCCACTCATGGTTTTGTTGGTGCCTTTTGTATTCTAGGAAGCAGAATGTGCATACACGTTGTTTGTAGTTGCCATCTTTTGGCTCACAGAAGCTTTGCCGCTAGCTGTTTCAGCTTTGATCCCTGCCTTTATGTTCCCATTGTTTGGTATAATGGGATCCAAGGAGGTAACCCTTTTTTTCCTCTCTATCATATTATGGATTTCAGTGATAAAATCTCCAAAGAAAGAACCACACAATATTGAAACCTGATAGGCTAATCCATGGATTTGCTGAGTGCCAATCAGTAGGTCTGCCTCAAGACTTACTTACATGCTTTGTCCTCAGGACTTGTTCGTATTTCTTTAATATTTTTTCTCTAGATTGTGATGCACTGCTTAGATGCCAGTCGATGGGAAAACACTAGATAGATATAAAATATCCTTAATGTTACAGAAGCGAGATGACACATTGAAGACCCCATGTGCAAAATGCTGCGTATATATCTTCAAGTCAAAGAGAGGACACTACAGATGATCATACTCTAAGACTATGTGTAAATTTGTTCTTTTATCTGTTGGATAGATGACTAAATTAATAAAAGCATTTCATTGGTGATTTACTTCATATGTGAGATGTGACTGATGATCTTAGGTTGTTCATATCATAAGCCTTAATTTTTCATTTTGTTTTAACACTATGCACTTTAGTGCAGTTACTTTTGCATCGTTTGGTTAAATGAAATTAACAGTTTCAATGAAATTAACAGTCTAAATTTAAGCCAAAAATATTTCTCAATATTTATTTCAATATATACCCTTATTGAAATTTTTTTCATTAAACTGGTAATACCAAATACTAAGAGAAAGTCACCAGTTAGTTAACAAAATATTTTTTTGTTTTCATTTCAGGTGGCATCTGCTTATTTTAAAGACTTTCATCTGCTGCTGATTGGAGTAATTTGTTTGGCAACGTCAATAGAAAAATGGAATTTCCACAAAAGGGTGGCTTTAAGAATGGTGATGCTGGTGGGTGTCAACCCTGCATGGTATGTGCTAAACAATATCTTGAAGGACAATAATACTTGTGGAAAGCTATGTATTCCAGAAATAATTGCCTACTGCTTTCCCTGTAGTAGAAATCCAGCTTTTCTTTTCTGCTGAAACAAGGTAGTTATTTGAAATTATATGATTGATTTGTAGGCGACACTTTACTATTTTGCTGAAATGCTAACTCAAAGTTCCCTGCAGTGATTCTGTTCATAATAAGGATCCTTCTGAACAAAAAATCTGATGAATTTGTGAATAATGTAAGGGTCCTGTTTCTTAGTGGTGGTAGTACACTACATACCTGATGCCTACAACTGAAAATCTGTGCTACGTTTATTGCTAATTTGTATTTCAATACTGTTTGCAAAATTCTGGACAATTCCCAAAAACACACAAAGAGTTCAAATACACAGTGAGGAAAAAAAGTCATAAAATGAAAGATGTGGTGAGGAAGGAAAAACACATTTAAAACAAAGTCTTTATTTATGGTTTTTTTCTTTGTCTACCTATGAAGAAAATATCAAAGGAATAGGAACTTCCCCAGCTGGGTGACGTGATGAGGGAAATGAAATCACACACTCTCTACTTACTTACTATCAGCATATATCTTATGAAGTGAAAACTCTTTTCTTTCCTTGCTTTACAAGCTTGTAGAAAAGCTTTAGGCCCACAGATTCATCTGTCAGCACATCAGTAAGGCTGCAGGTAAGATCTGTAGAGTGAGTCTGGCTTCCCAGAATACATGATGCTTAATGACTCCTTGTCAGAAAGCAGACAGTGACAGGAAGTAAAAAGTCAGAAAAATAGGAACCCTAGGTCTAAAAAATGAGATGCCTCTTAGGTGACCTAACTAATAACACCTCATGGAAATGCTGGATTAGCTGGATTTCTATTCCTCAGTGATTTGTCTGTCCTAATTTTAAATATCACGTATTTGGGTTTTTCCTGCATCTTTTTCTAGCTGGTAGCTTTCTTTTTTGAGAAAATGCTCCTTACATTCGTGTTCAGCTGCCTCCCATTATCTTTAGCTATATTCTTGAGCTATGTGGTTTTAGTTATTTCAACTTCTCTTTTTTTGATCACTCCTAAATCCTCACCTTTTGGCTGAAACCTTGAAAGGGAGAACACAAGTGGGTGGCGTGCTGTGCTAAGCTGAACACTGTTGGGGAACTTGCTGTGGACACAGAAACCCACAGCCAGCAGCTGCTGAGGATACCTAGAACAATTCCACAGACATCTTTGTAACCCTGAGGAAGCAGTAACCCTCATAACTATCTCAGCTCTATCACATTCCCTGATCATGACAAAAGGATGATAAGACTAAGATAAGATGATCTGTGAAGGAGAGGATCCTCCCACCTCTCAGCATCTGCTGCTAGTTAGCTGTGCCCACTGCAAAGTGATGCATGCTGTTTTCCACACATAGCCCTCCTCCTCCGCTAGCAGGAGTCCCCAGCCAGCCTGTGCATGCTGGAGCCTCATCCAGCCCAAGGTAGAGATATCATTGTAGGAGGTTTCTGCATTAGAGGACATGGGGGATACAGCAGTGGAAGTAGAATAGCAGGAGTCTTCTGGATTCTGCATTCTGCATTCTTCTGGAGAAACTGGATTGTATTAGAAATAGTGTGGCCGATAGGACTAAGGAAGGGATTGTCCGCCTGTACTCGGCACTGGTGAGACTACACCTCATGTACTGTGTTCAGTTTTGGGCCCCTCGTTACAAGAAAGACATTGAGGTGCTGGAGCGTGTCCAAAGAAGGGCAATGAAGCTGATTGAAGGGTCTGGAGCACAAGTCTTATGAGGGAACTGGGGTTGTTTAGCCTGGAGAAAAGGAGGCTCAGGGGAGACCTTATTGCCCTCTACAACTACCTGGAAGGAGGCTGTAGCATGGTGGGTGTCAGTCTCTTCTCCCAAGTAACAAGTGATAGGACAAGATGAAATGGCCTCAAGTTGTGCCAGGGAAGGTTTAGGTTGGATATTAGGAAAAAAATTTCTTCACTGAAAGGGTTGTCAAGCATTGGAACAGGCTGCCCAGGGAAGTGGTGAAGTCACCATCCCTGAAGGTATTTAAAAGACCTGTAGATGTGGTGCTTAGGGACATGGTTTGGTGGTGGACTTGGCAGTGTTAGGTTAACAGTTGGACTCGATGATCTTAAGGGTTTTTTCCAACCTAAATGATTCTATGAGTCCCTAAAGGCCTCCTGTCATTTGAGCTATGCAGCCTGGTTTGCAGACTAGCAGGGAAAGGTGAACACATCTATGCAACCTGCAAGGACTAGAATGAGTAATAAAACATTGATTGTGCATTACATAACAAAGAGTGACTTTATAGTTGAATGTAAATGAAGTTATCATCCAAGGTTCCATGCAGAATATTTTTTAACACCACCACAGGGAGAATAATGTAAGCAGGTTAGGATCTATTTTATTATTTTTTAATCAATTTTAGAGTTACTCATTAGAGTACACCACACTATACTAAATGGTCACCTGATCATCAGTCCATCAAATGTTGGAAATATATGATTAACAGTTTTGAAACACGTTAGTGAATGTCTTAATTTGCTTTTGTTTTAAATCCTTTTGCAAGTTGTACTAAAATTATATTTCTCTACAGTGTGAACATTCGTATTCAGTGTGCTTAGCCTGACCAGTATTTTCTGCATAAAAATTTCTCCTGAAAACACAATTCTTCCCCAACTTCCATCTGAGGACCTAATCAAAAACTGCATAAAGTTAATGGGTTTTCTACTACTGATGACAATTTGTGTTGAATCAGGCCCACCACTTGCAGGTCCGCAGATCATTTAATCATTACGCAATTAAAAGTGCACAGAGAAAAGACAAGGTGCCCCTACTGAGAAAAAATCAGGCTTGAAATGTTGTTGTTATTAGCTGAAATGAAAGGCTATGAGAAGCATTTTGAATGGTATTTTTATGTCATAAATTATTGCTTACATTATTTTTGTATAAAATCTTGCCTTCGTGTGCTGAGTAATCCTTACAGTTTTTGTGAAGCCTTTGATCAAGGCTAGGCAAAGATCTTTACAGATTGCACCAGTGACTTCTCAGAAAATGCTGCAGCACCACAGTCCCTTCACTCACAGTTGTTCTCTCGCTGTGGTGATGCATGGCAGGTGTTTAATGACACTGCCGACACCTTGGGACAGGAAGTGAAGAGGACTGCTCTCATTTACAACTCCAAGAGATGCATTAAAAATAACAATGTGGCCTGTATTCCAAGTTTGCTGTCTAACTTCACCAGATATGACATGGAATATTTGATTTTTTTTAGTGTAAAACTAGAGTGACTCCAGTCACTGATGCAATTCAGTGCATTGCATCAGTGCAATCAGGAATTGCACAGATGCAATTCCTGGTAATAAGTTTAGCATAAGCTGTGCCAAGACCAGACTAAGACATTGTAATGACCTTCACTTTCCCATTAAATATCAAATATGATGTTTACTGAAGCACAAAAAATCCCTATACCTGTTTTGGGGCTCTGATTAAGAACTAAGTTAAGTACCACTTACTGAATTGTTAATATTTCTTCCTATAACACCTGGATTGGTATCTAGAGGACTTACAGCCTAAGTGATAAGTCCAGGCTTTTGACCTAGCTTGTACAATATGAGATTAATAGCATTAACAGTATAGCCATTTTAACTTGCATTTGAACTTGTGACATGCACGATGCTCTTTCTTCAAAGATGATTCAAATACAGTATCATTCTGTAAATAAATATTGTTGCTTCTGTTTTGATTTATAATACATCTCATCCTTTAACTCTAAAATACAATAATTTCAGTATCTTTGATTAAGATAATATTAATTCATAAACTTCCTCAGAGGTCAATTACAAGCTTTAAATTTTCAGTGTTTCCTACATTCGAGCTTTCTGTTGAAAAAGCTTTCCATTTATATTAAATAGAGTGGTGATAGGAGGTGTTGCTCTAGCAGCCACAGACTTCTCTCCTGTTACAGGCTTACGCTGGGTTTCATGGTTAGCTGTGCTTTCTTGTCAATGTGGCTCAGCAACACCTCTGCTGCTGCCATGGTGATGCCAATTGTAGAGGCTGTAGCTCAGCAGATCATCAGAGCTGAAGCAGAAGCTGATGCGCTGGAGATGCCTTGCTCTAACGGCTCCATCAACCCAGCACTGGAGCTGGACGGTAGGCACACAGTGCAGTTTTTGTCTTTGCCCACCCTCACTCTGCAGCAAACACCACATAAAATAAAGTTGCATGGCTAGGGAAGTACTAGCATCATTACACGCTTCATCGTGAGACTTCTTTTGGATTACTGTGTGTGAGGTCTCTCATGTTCACAACGATTAATTAAAACTGAACAGGTGCAGAATATGGCAGTTATAGGAGAGGAGAGGAGAAGAGAAGAGAAGAGGTGTGCTTGTTCAGCTTAGTAAAATGTCTGAAAAGAAATATGACTACAGGCTATAAACACACTGGGGGTCAAACATTAGCAAGAGGAAAGAGGTCTTTAAGCTCTAGAGTAGTGTTGGGAGAACAAATGAATCTAAACTGGTTCTGTACACAGTTGGATTGTAAATTGGGAAGATTTCTCCTCATTAGAAGATTCAGACTCTGGGGAATAGGAGTCATGAAGGAGTAGGGCAGAACTCCGCTCTTTTTCAGATTGGCACTTGTAAATGTATTCATGGCATGATGTGAAGTGATTGCATGGAATGGGACATGCTGATGGAGCCTTTCCAGTTTTGCTCCCTTAAACACTTATCTGTCTTTGTATCAATGTCTTACAGAAAATATAGGAGAATGTGAAAGCAGTGACTGGAAAGAGAAAGAAAAACAAGTTAATGGGTAATAGTTATTCATTTACTAAATTCTGTTCTAAGAATTCATCTAAATAGAATATCTGTTTACTACAAAACATAACTTTGTTTTTCCAGATATGACAACAATTTGGGTAGTACTGTGTGCATAACTGAAAAGGAAAATGAAAAAGAAAAGGAACAGGTACTTAAGGTGTCTTTTTATTATGCAGCTAATGTGTGTAACTTAGTTTTAACCTAAATCTTGCTTCTATGTAACACCTAACATGGCATAGCTAGCAATGAAGCTAGTTTCATGTGAATAAGAGATATGTGTAGATACACATATACATACAGTTTGCTTATGTAGTTATTTCATTAGTGGTTTTGTGCTCCCAGTGTATTTTACACAAGATAAACCAACCTCACCAGAGTACAAACTCTATATATCAGGTGTGTATATATATCAGTGTATATAAGGGAAGTTCTCATGTAAAGACTGGGACGGCTCAGGAAAAGGACTTCAGGATTTGACTCTTCCTCCTTTTCCTCTGCATGAATAATTGTAGTACCACTGTTACAGCAAACCAAACCATGCTGTGTACAGTTATATTGCCAGCAAATTGTCTGTTTTTTCTGGGACATCCTTGAATCCTATTTTTGTGCTTGACGATGAGCCCTTCTTATATATTAATTGGTGTATATTCTTTCTAAGCAGAATCTACCACCTGCTGAAACAGGGAGAAAAAGCAGAGAAGACAAATACAGTGGGATTTTCAAAGTGATGTGCTTATGTGTTGCTTATTCTGCTACCATTGGAGGGCTGACCACAATCACAGGAACATCAACTAATCTGATTTTTGCTGAACACTTCAATACGTAAGAGACTATATCAAATTATTTGTATTCTTCTTAATTCAGAATTTTAACTGTTTTTTCTTGAGCTCTCACATGGCTTCCTAAAATGCATTAGAAACCTTACCCTTTGATTTGATATTATTTGATTCTATTACTTTATTTTTGTTATTTTTGTTAAAGAGATAAAATGAAATTGCATGGTTGTATTTGCCTTACACTGGGAAAGGCTGTAAGTGATCACCCAACACATGCAACAAGATGACCATTCTTTGGTTAAGTTGTACTTTACTCTTTGAAGAGCTGCATGGAAAAAGATGAGTGTATCTGAGGAGGAAGACACTACTTAGCATGAATATGACAGACACTATCTGGCCTTAAAGGACTGTTATTCATTTCTAAGTACAGCAGGAGCTAAGTTCAGGTCTGCTTAGCAAAGAGCATCAGGAGACCTTCAGGAGGCTATGCTTAGTGCATTGTCAAAATGAGGAATTTAGGTCCATTAATCAAGGAAAAAGCAAATCATTTCAAACCAGTCTGAAACTTTGCATTCAGTGGAACACTTTTGTTTTGAGGTTATTAAAAACATTCTTTAATATTCCCTTTCTTTCCTAAGTACAACTACTTTGAAAAGAAAATTGGCAGATTTCATTCCAAAGCTTTTGAAAAACCAATAGTTCTTGCTGAACTTTTTTTTCTTCTGCAAACTACTCATTGCCAGAAAAATTCCTACTCTAATTTTAAAACAGAATAAAATAAAGCACAATCCTTTTATTACCCTCTGCCCGCTATTCTGTATTGTACATTGCAAAATGGTGAAAGACCAGTTATTGATAGATTTTCTTCCAACCTGTGTTCCATGAATGGATGAAATTTGGCTTCAGCAGGCTGCTAAAGAGAATTGAAGTGGTACAGTGTAAATCAGCCTGTGCTAAGAGAATAGCAACAATGGAACCAGTATGGAAATTATAAGAGTGCCTGTTACTGGGGCCAAAGAACTACACAGGGCAGACTATGGCATTATAAGTCCTTCAGACTTGAACTTTTAGACATATAAGCATTTCTGATTCAAGCAGGCTTCACGCTCAGGAGCCTAGAAGAATCCAAGATTGATTACTAGGGGTAAGAACTGTTCTTGTTCGTCTCCCTGAAGTTGTAGGAAACTTGAAGAAAACTGGCTTGCAGCTGGTTTTTCAGTTTGTCTTCGCTGTTAACAATCTTTTCAAGAATGCATAAGCAGATTGTTGTTCTCTTCCTGGGTCTTCACCCTCTGCTAGGAGCATGGGCCATACATGGAGCACTGCCTGTGTAATCCAGTTTTATACCCCACCAGGATTTTGTTTAATCTTTACACAACCACTGAGCCTAATCCTTAACTTAAGCTGAATCTACCACCTAACTGTGCAAATATTTTTATATTTAACTGTCTTGCTCCCCTTCTCCTTAGAGGCCCTGTTTGTATTTATGCCCTGTCTGAAGTGGGAATTGACCTGTTAGCATGACTTGGACACATTTGCGGTCTACCTTCATGTATCATAAGCATCTGAAGTAGAATAATTCAGCAAAAGAGCTGTACATAGAGCATATTCCTGGGTTTCCCATTCAGTGACAAAAGACTTAAAACGGCACTGCAGAATTCCATATTCCTCGTATCTTCCCAATTTCAGTATTAAATAAGTTGGAATTAGCGTTTACTGTTCTGTACTTCCCTCCTTTTCATTTGTCACACAAAGAGGAAACCAGTATATCTGTGTTGGCATTGGAGCCTGTGTGTTGCTGGGAATCCTCAGCCTGCTGTTGATTTAGGACATGCAATTATGCTGCATTCCACAGGACAGAAGCAAACAGTGGAATTGTTGATGCAATGCTAAGCATCCCTGCCAGTGAGACCAACTTCCATAAGGGCTCCTTTCCAAGACAGATTTGTTACTGATCGTCTCAGGGTCACTCTATTCATTCTTTAATTGTATGCAAAAAAGACACTACAATATAGGGTCTAGAATATTTCTAACTGAAAAAAAAATAAAGAAAAAGAAAGAAAAAAAAGAAAAATATTGGCCAACGCCAAGAAGTTGTGTAACTGGCTAGTAGGCTAAGCATTAGTCTGCTCACCGCTGCCTGTAAGATACCCAGAAGCCTTTACTGGCCAGGGAGGCATCAGTGAGGATGAGATGGGTTGGTCCTCACTGCTTGGAACAGATCCTCATTGCTGCTGGGTCCCTTTCTTCTGATTCCGTATGTTTTTCCTTTAGTATTTTATCCCTTTCTGTACTGGTGTTTTTCCTCGTGAATCCTTCAGGCTGCTGCAGATCCCCATGTCAGTTATCTCATATCTGCAGTTTTACCTATCTAATCTTACGTAGCTCTGCTGTAGAGACTTTCTCACAGCTCTTTCCCATAGGAAGCAGTTTCTTCAGCACTGCAAGTCAAGGTTCACAGCTGGGCCATATTAGAGCAGGGCCATGGATCCTAGGAGCACAGGCAGCTGCACCCCAGGGAAAGGGGAAGGCTGTGGAGAGATTAGAGAGAGAAAGGGTTACCAGACAACACTGTGTCAGGGAGAAAACGGAGTTCTCTTACGCTTGAGGAAGAGTAAGTCCTACGATGAAAACTTTGGTTCTCTGGTCAGGCTCACTGACAGGTTACTCAATTTCCTGAATCCTATTCTGGTAACTGACTTTGACCTTCCAACATGAAGAATCAAACTTTGCTGACATTACATTATTTTCAACCTAAGCAATTTTATAAAAGTCATAAAAGAAATAATCTTATCTGGATTTGTTCTATCAACCAAATTTGTTGGCATTTGTAGTGTTTGCCTGGAAAGAGTTTATTGTTATAGGCCCCGAATCACTGTAAAATGAGGCTTATTAAAATCAATCACACTTTTTCATTTTCCAAAGGAAATAGGTCTAGAAAACAAATAGTTCAGTGTGTCCTGTCCATCCTTGCCTCAGGCAAGACCCGTAGTAGATAATCCGACAACAGCAGATAATCCAACCAGCACTGTATAATAGATAATTTTTTTAATCATTTAAATTGATCATCCAATCTACCTGAGGAATATTTGCTCTGGAGATGAAGAATACCTAACTTTAATATTAAGATTATTAGAAATACTTACATATATATTCAGCCCTGCACAAACTTACTGTGAAACCTGACCACAATAAATTAACATTTTATAACGGAATTGACTCTTTAGTATAAAGTTTTCAAGAGCTTGTTTTGTTGCTGAGTAAGGAATTATCACACATAATTCAGGAAAGATCATCAACACTTTAGCAGGTGATGAAATGCCAAGCCATTGCTATGCTGATGTCAGTTTTTTCCTATCTTGGAATTCATACCTTCAGAAATTGATGTGGCTGATCATGCAATAAAAGCTAAATAGCCACGTAATCAATAAATTATATACAATAGCACAATGTCTTTTCTTGTTCCAGTTTCACTGTCTCATCACTATGTACAGTTGCAATTTAGAGCATCACCTCAAGAAGTGGGTAGGAGTTTTGGTTCAGTCCCTGCTGGCACTTTAATTGCAATATATGTAGGCATCATAATAAATATAGATCAATCCTAAAATTTGCACAATATTTGAGAATGTATTTATAATAAGCATTTACTGCCTCAAAGACCTATGTGACCGTCAGAATTCCTTTTCTTCTAGCAAGGTCTGAAATACAGAAGATTGGCTAATAATTGGAAATAGTCATTACAGTCTCTGTCTGGACATTGTGATTTCCCTTCCATCTGATTTTTACATCAAGGAGGAAGGCTGTTCAAGGAGACTAGAGTTTTCTCACTTTTAGCATTAAAAGCTCTCTCAGTAGAGCTGGAGGAGCTCAAAGGAAGAATAACTTCTCTTCATAAAAAGTAAATTGGAAAACAGGATTCATTTACCTGGCCTTTTTGCCTATCTGGCATCTATCTCATTCAACAGTAAATTGATTTCTTTCAGAAAACCAAAGCCCATTTCTCCTTTTCCTAAATGCACATGGCAGGGAGTGCTCTGATTGAATGGCCTACATCTGTAAACAGTAGATTAAGACAGTTTCAAAGAGACAAGGTGACTGGAGAGAAAATCCACCTAATGAATGTTCGTGCCTTTCCCAGAAATTAGTAATAATTTTGGTTTTAATCAGTTTCGAATCCCTTATGGAACTTTAAACAATGCACGTCTCAATGTTGTCTCCACTGTTGTCTTCTAAGTTCATTGGAGCTTGTTCATTTGAGTATATTTTTTCATGTGAATGTCTCCTCTCAAAGAATGGCTTTTCTTCAAGTTTTGTTTCTTTGTAGTCCTAATGATCCTTAATGCTGCGAGTGGCCCTTCCTTGCCTACTGAACTAACTCAGTTTAGACACACCTAGGTCGGTGCCAGATCCCCAGACTTGTTGCTGATCCAGTGCTCAAATAACTGGCACAGCTAGTTACTGTAGTGGTCATGATGATCAGGAACAGGACGGGAGGGTGAGGGAAGAGGACACCAGAGACCACCTCATGCTGAAGTCAGCTGCCAGCCAGAAGCACTCTCTTGCAGCAGGGCTTTCTGGCACTTCTCACAAGTTTTCATTCCTTTGCAAAGCTCAACTGAACAGTTTTGTACTTTCATCCAGACGTTACCCAGGTTGCCAGTGCATCAATTTTGGATCCTGGTTTATCCTTTCCATCCCCATCACAGTTATTATTCTGCTGCTCTCCTGGGTCTGGCTCCAGTGGCTTTTCCTTGGGTTTGAGTAAGTAAATGTTCTAATCAATAAAAGTAAAGGTTGATGATATAAGAGCTACTTTGTACCAGGAGTAAATATTGCATCTAAGTTTAACAGCCTCAATATAAGGTAATGCAACAATAAGATAATGCAGCAACAGTGATTTTGTGTCCTTCATTAGTACGGATAAGTCTCTGGATGGGACAAGAATTTTCTAAAATAAGGATCCTTGACCACTCCGTCCAAAGTGAAAAGTCCTTATCACAAACGATGATAGCCATTCCTTTAGAATATGCAGACATCATCACTAAACAATGCATGTGTGCAAGACAGAAGAATACTGAAATTTTATACATTTTGATCTAAGACTGGAAGATTTACAGTCAGGATGTTGCCCTTTGCTAGAGTCAGGGATTGGCCTGAATACTTGAGCAATATCTGTGTTATAAACTGGATGACTATATTTGTAAATGTGAAGTAAAAAAATTCCACTTTTCCAAAATTTATATGTGGTGTTATGGTGGCATTTTTTTCCCCTCAGAGCTTGTGCTTTTAAGGTTTTGGAGAGGATAATACTTTTTTTGGGCTGATTCTTCAAAGCCTTGTTCTCCATGGGTTCACTAACTTCTGCAGAGATAACGATGGGAACACCTGTCTTCCACAATTACATGGCTATGTGTGGTGCAAGAGATGGAGAGTGAGACTGTCTACTCTTAAGCAGACTGCAAATCATCCCACGCTTACCACTCCATATGTGAACATTTATTGTTTCATTTTTCTTGATTGTTTCGATAATGTTCTTTTTAACACTGTGTAAAGGTCTTATCCAAGAATGAAAACCTAGCTTGTACCAAATAGTCTGCTGGTCAGTATGCAGGCTATTCATGCGATACAAACTTTTTCATTACAAAACAAAGTAAAGCAAAGTCATAGATAACTTTCATTAAATAGCCAGGTTATGTATTTGATTGTTTCAATTAGTTCCCATGATTAAAGTTTCATCCTTCCTGGGCAAATGAGCTAGTCAATAACAGGACACATTTTGTTGCTGCCTCTGTCAATCTCCCATTGGGCTTCATCAATTAATTCGAAGATGCTGTTTGGTGTGTGATAATGAAATTGGAGATACTGCATTGTAAAGTGGAAACTTTACTTTTGTAAAGTGCTATTGGTAACTGGAAAGGTTGGACTTTTTTTTTTTTCTCTGTATACACTGTTAATTCGTTGTTCAATATTGCTGATTTACATTCCAGTTTTAAAAACATGTTCAAGTGTGGCAAGAAGAAAACAGCTAGAGAAGAGGCCTCAGCACAGGTGATTCGGGAGGCGTACAAGAAGCTTGGACCAATGAGGTGTGTCAAGCTATAAATCTGCAAACAAGAGCAAGTAAATCCAAGTGCAAATTCAGGAAAATGTATAACCCATTCTGTTTCTGCTATAGCTACCCAGAAATTGCTACACTTGTCCTATTCATTCTAATGACCCTGCTGTGGTTCACAAGAGAGCCTGGCTTCATCCCAGGATGGTCTTCACTTTTCCCAAAGTAAGTAATCTTTTTGAAACACCAACAAGAATTGTACTGTGTCTTAACTACATACCTTCTTTTCCTCTCAACTTAAAAAAAAAACCCAAAAACTTTCAATACTTCTGAAATATTCCAGGCTGAAGTTGTTGAAAACCTTTGCAGTGTATACAGAATAGGTAAACTCCAGCAATTTCATTGATGTATGTGTGCAATATCTGAAATGTGCTAAACCCATTACAGGATAAAATAAAGTGCCTCCTAAGAGGGACTATGCCTAGTTTTTAGGCTTGATCCAGTAAGGGAGAATGCATAATGGTTGTTGTTACAGTATCCTACTTCCTCATCCAATCTACAATTTCAAGAATAAATCTTTGGTTAGAATTTTTTTATCTACTGCCCTTAGTGACAGCCACACTTGTATGCATACAGGCCAACATCCCCTGCTTTGACAGCTCTAATTAATGATATAAATTAGTATCTGTTCATACATAACTCTCTCAATGTCACAGTTCAACTAACCACAAAATACGCCAGGAACTATTCAGGAACTATTATGGGGTTTTTGCCTCTGCTGCAGCTTGGTTTTCAGTCCCTTCCCCAGGATCACCTAGACTTTTTTCCCTAAGAAATCAGTTGCTCTTCCAAGAACTTATAATACTGTGATATCTCCTCTTCTCTTGCTGTAATTACTGAAATTTCAGTTCTGTCCTGTGATAAAGGTCTGAGTTTTGCTCTGGAGTACTGGGAAGTAGCTGCAGGATTGGGAGGAATAGGACTTTGTGCTGTTTAGGCCCTTCTGGATTTAACATTTATTACTGGATGGGTCAAAGGCCAGTGCTGGACATGGATGGTAATTCGCCATTTTGTTTTCCTATGTGTCTGTCATAAATGACATGTGAACATGCATCCATCATGCCTCCTCTCTTTAAATATATTCCCACCGTTCATACACACACACACACACAACCACACCAGAAAGTCTGGTAGGGGATATTACAAGAAATAATTGTAGTCCTTTGAAGATTTAAAGTGCAAAGTAAAATTATTTTGTGTAAAAAATAGCATTAAAAAGTGCAATAAAAACTAAGACTGTTTTAAAGTTATTTTTTCATTATCCAAAAAATTGCAAAAGAACATTTTTTCCCCTTATAACAACAGCAGAGCTGGTGATCATTGTCTCACATGAAACACTGGATTCTTGAAGGGGGTTTGGAGTGCTGACCCAGTCAAGCCATCAGCCAGCTAAGCAATCAGCTGGCTTTGTTTCTCTTTCTGCTTCATATTAACATTCAGTGCTCATCGAGCACCATTTAACAAGATACATCTGATACTGAAAAACAGACATTGTAAACAAACTTTCAAATTTGGGACTTATAGCTCAAATGGGTTATTTCAGTCCAGAGATCCCCGTTTTCCTATTTGAAGTTGTCTGTTTACTGTTGTCTGAAGATTTTTTTCACTGACAGGGAAAAACAAAATATTCTCATAATAAGTGTGGTTACAGGTTCTGCACGGGGACTTTGTGGATGCCCTCTAATGTTTTCCTTGGAAGGGAATGCAAGTATGTGTCATGTCACATTAGGCTGAATCATGTTATAATTTGGGTGAGGTAACCTGAAGAGAAACAAATCTTGTGTTACTGCTAACAAAACCTTTAAGGGGAAAGAAAGCATTTCTTACTATTCAGACCTTGCCTATTTCCAGATAGCTTTAATTTATCAATCAATTGCATTAATTGGCATAAAACCAAGTAATTGGGTTTTTACTTCTCTGAGCAACAGAAAATTTCTCAGGCAAGATACATGAGTGGGGCAAGGAGCCAGCACAGGTACAGCTGGGAGTAGTAGTGAGCCATCTTCTTTAAAGAAAACAAAGAAGCAAACAGGAAAAAGAACTCAAACCCCAAGAACTGTGGTCTGCCAATGGTTACATTGCACTCGTCATGTCCAAGAGGCTTCTAGCAGTGCATGAACTGTGGCTTACATCTCTTATGCACGTGTTCCCTAATGCCTCTGCGTACAAAATTGTTCAGTGTTTTGGATTTAAGTATACTGATAGGCATGTGCACAACTTCCTTAAGTTTATGTTACAGGAAACAACTGTAAGGAAATATTCTCTGCCCTTAGAAATCTCTTACCAGAAACCTGATAGTACTTATTTTGCACAGGACCTTATTGCACAGTCTCAAGCCAGCCTCAGGGAAGTTCTGTCACCTGCAGAGATGAGCTTTGTCCTTAGGAAAAGCTGCAATGTCAGAGCTATAAGTAACCTTGAGACCCTCCATGGCCAGTGGGTGGGTCCTATTAGGTATGACCCACACCACTCCCAGGGTCTTAAATCAGACAGAACCGTTAGTTCATTTATTCTAACATGCTGAAGATCAGAAGAGCTACATTATTCTGTGTTAAACCCAGTATAGATTTATTTTATTAGAACATGAATTCCCAGAAAGAAACCAGGCTTGATTTCAGGGTGGCAAAGCACAAGTTCCTCAGATTTTGGAATTTACCACTTTCCTTGATAGTCTGTCTTGGTGGATAATCACCTCTGTTGCCAAACTAAATAAGACAAACTCACACCTTGTTTTCTGTCTGAATATATCTTCCAGCCATCTGGTTTTGTCTTTGCCTGCTGGATTAAAAACTTTTCTGTGATACGTGCTTTAAGGATACAGGTATCTGGTTTAATTATATCACATTATAAGCTTTATTTTGACAAACTAAATGGAATGCTCCAAGTTTTGCTTCAAGAAACAAATTCCCATCACTCACCACCGATGTTCATGTTCCCAGCCCCTTGTGTGCATCCTCACAATTTACTGAATACCCCTTTAAAATACAAACACTGATTTTTTTTTAAACCCCAGCAGAAATATTGGTATTTAATGATGATACCTCCCCACTTTTTAAGGGCTACTTTTTGAAATGTCAGCTAATTTTAATTCACATTTATGCTGTATCAGTACTGAGTAGAGCTCATTTTTAAGCAGCATTATCAGATGCCTTTCAAATATACATTACCTTTACCGGTTAATTTTTCTTAAGAAAATTTTGTAAATCTATTAAAGACTAATCCTTTACTGTCCTGCCCTGAGCTCCTGTTATCTCCCTCTGGAGGCAGAGAGCAGGATGTTTTAATAAACATTGTATAACACTACAGAGAGCAGCACAGGGTAAAAATGCCTGTTTCCTCCCCATCTGTTGACAGCACAGGATCACACACCATTTCTGCTATAGCAGCTTCCTTCCATGTCCTGGCCTGATTCCAGGCTGTAGGGTGTTATTTTCAAGTTGACCTTTGGCCAGGACTTTATGAACCTCATAAGAAACAGAAAGTTCAACACTGGGCTAGAGCTGATTACAGCTGCTGGATGCAAGATGGTCTTCCCTCATGCTTCCTCAGATTACTGCCTGAGTGTATTCTTTCTTTTTTTCTGCATGCTTTATTCCTTTCTTTACTGCCAATACAAGGCCACTGTACTTTTGCCCACAGCCCTGTTCTCTACAATGATCTCAGTTGGAGTCATTGTGAGATGTCCTTAATCAAGAGCTTTTTTGCTTCCTTATAGGACAATCAGATTTGCAGTGTTACAAGAGGTAGATGTTGTATATACAATTGTATTACAGCTTGGATAAATGCACTTCGAAAAATGTTGATCTCAAAATTTGATAATGATTGAAAAGCTTCTGTTTGGAATGGTGCCATGTGTGTCTTCATAATAGTATGACTAACAGTAGGATGTTGTGCGTGTGTCAAGCAGGTTTTCTAAGAATGGTGTTTTGCATCAGGAATACTAAGTTTTTGTGAGCAAAAAATTGCACCTCCCTAGTTCAACAAGGGGAAGTGCAAAGTCCTGCACCTAGGGAGGAACAATCCCAGGCACCAGTACACACTGGAGGCCACCCAGTTGGAATGCAGCTTGGTGGAAAAGGACCTGGGGGGCCTGGTGGACACCAAGTTGAACATGAGCCAGCAATGTGCCCTTGCCGCAAAGAAAGCAAATGGTATCCTGGGCTGTGTTAGGAGGAGCATTGCCAGCAGGTCGAGGGAGGTGATCCTTCCCCTCTGCTCATCACTGGTGAGGCCACACCTGGAGTGCTGCGTCGAGTTCTGGGCTCCCCAGTACAAGACATGGATATACTGGAGAGAGTCCAACAAAGGGCCACAAAGATGATTAAGGGACTGGAGCATCTCTCCTATGAGGAGGGGCTGAGAAAGCTGGGACTGTTTGGTCTGGAGAAGGGAAGGCTGCAGGGCCATCTTGTCAGTGTTTAAAAATACCTGGCAAGATGCAAAGAGGATGGAGCCAGGCTTTTCTCAGTGGTGCCCAGTGACAGTACAAGAGGCAATGGGCACAATCTGAAACATAGGGTGTTCCTCCTGAACATCAGGAAACACTTTTTACCTGTGAGGGTGACCAAGCACTGGCACAGGTTGCCCAGAGAGGTTGTGGAATCGCCATCCTTGGAGATATACAAAAGCCATCTGGACGTGGTCCTTGGCAACTGGTTCTAGGTGACTGCGCTTGAACGGGGGGGTTGGACCATGTGACCTCCAGAAGTACCTTCCAACCTCAACCATTCTGTGAAGAAACAGCTGCCTAGAAGAAAGTGGCAGCATGAATTGTTTCTGTATCTAAATCTTGCCTTCCTCCAAAACTCCTAGCAAGTCTTAAGAGAGTGCAGGATAGGTTCCTAGAGGAAGAGATTTTCTGCTTTTTAGACCCAGTGCATCTGGTCCTAGGCTAAAGGTGATATATAGGCAGAACCCTCTGCCTTTAGAAACCATAACAAAATAATAACTTGTTTTTTAAAAGTATTTCCTATGCTAGCAGACAATAGGAAGCAGGAGACAGAATCTATGAGAGAACCACTTCAACTTCTATGGCAGCTTCATTTTGTGACAGTGTTATCTAAAAGTATGCTGGTTGTGGTGTCAGTGTGCTATGCGTACTAAGGGTTTTTGAATGTCACCTAAGGTTGTTAAAGCAAAGGGATCTACCAGATTATACAATTGTAACATATAACTGGGAGATGCTTTTTCCCTTTCAGTGAAAAGCCCTGGTTTAGTATAAAACCTTAAGCTGCTGGGAAGATCTGCTAGGAAGTCATGCTTGGACCTACTGTAGCTGCATATGCAGAAAAGCATGCGGTATGAGGCTGAGAGGACAACTATATAGGCTTATTAGTTCAGGAAAACTTACAGAAGAACTTACAGAAAATAGAAAAAAAAAAAAACCCAAAGCTTAAGAAAATGTTGGTTTTAACTTTCTTCAACAAAATTCTTATTCATTTGAATGACCATCTTGACTGAAATAAGACGGACTGGGATATGTCACCACCTAACAGTGTGTAACAGAATCAGATGGATGTGTTAAAATGGCCTTAGAGCTCAGCTTTGCACTTTACCTGATCTTAGGGCTACTTTGTACAAGTTAGAAGGATATTGGATCAGTTTAAGAAACACTAATGCAAGCAGTTCTCAGGCACTGGAAATGACCAAAATAAACATTGCTCTTGTACCTATGACCCTAGTAGTAACAGCCATGGGAGGATGATAATAAAGTTCTGCTGCCTTCCTTTAGCTACAAAATCATCATCCTTTTGGATGATGTGGGTATGCACAGTACTCTTAAGGCCTGTTGGACTAAATCTATTACAGAGCATATTAAAGTTACTGAATTTATCATTGAACTGTGAAAATTAGTTGTTTAAGCATCAGCTATTCCCAAACTTTCCCCTCCCCCAACTTATTTCTGTGTGGCAAAATAACACATGCTTACTCAAGATGCTTGTTTATGAATTTAGAGGACTTGCAACTAATATTTCTACAGATGTGGTGAATTGACCTTGACTGGCTGCCAGATGCCCACCCAGCCGCTCTCTCACTCCCCCTTCCTAACAGGACAGGGGAGAAAATAAGGTCAAAACGCTCATGGATTGAGATAAAGACACAGAGACCCCTCACCAGTTACGATCTGGGGAAAATTAATCTAATTTAATTGCCAATTAAAAATAGAGTTGGATGGTGAGAAACAAAGACAAAAAATAAAACACCTTTCTCCTACCCCCTTTCTTCCCAGGCTCAACTTCACTCCTGCATTCCTGACTCCTCTACCTCTTTCCACTGCACCAAGCGGCATGAAGGGTGGGGAATGGGGAGCTGTGGTCAGTCCATACCAGCTTCTTTCTGCTGCTACATCCTCCTCCTCACTCTTTTCCCCTGCTCCTCCTGACTACATATATTTATGTGGTTTTTTCTTGTTATCTTCTCCTTAGGTATAAAGGCTATGCTACGGATTCAACAACTGCCTTAGTGATAGGCCTCCTGTTCTTTATTATTCCAGCAAAAACATTTTCTAGGACTTCAAATGGAGAAAACAGTTGAGTATATTTTGGTGTGGATTTTACTACAATAAGGTCCCTAAGATGCAAACATAAATATAACTTTGTGCACTTGTTAGAGGAATGTTGTTAAATACTAATGTTACAATCCTAATACAGGGTAATATCTTACTGGGATAATAAAGCACCCCTGGCCTGGAAGACAGTGCCAACAATTAAGCAATGTGAGCAGCAGGAGTTAGTGCTGTGCAGGAACCTGCTACCTGCAGCCCACCACCGCCAATGGAAACCACCTTTCCATTGACTGCAATGGGCTTTAAATGGATCTGCGCAGGGCAGGGTTGGGTTTATTTTTTGAAAATGTTACTGCTTATTTAAGGTACTCTATAAAATTCGACATGGTAAATGAGTCCGTTCTCATTTAATTTTTCCCCTTCAGAATGGAATTTGCCCTGATTAAAGTATACCTCCAGCTTGTCCTCTTTATGCATTCAATTCTGCTGCTGAAATCAATGAGATCTGGGGGTTCACAGAGAATGCAAGATCAGAACGTAAATGAGCCTAAGTGAAACAGCTTTTGATCAGCAATCTGTCTGAATAGTGCAGTTTTACTGAGTAAATTAAACTCATTGATATCCTATAGCTATCTACCACATAGGGAAGGAGGGGAGAGGGGCCAATGCTCCGCTGGTGGAAATCGTTGTAGCCCTACTGTCTTCAGGCTGTGAGAGTTTTCACCAGCTAAGGATCTGTCCCAGGAAGTGCAAGTTGTCCACATCAAAGACTTTCTTCATGTTGTAATGATGACATTTTGCCTTTGAATATTACTCAAGTACTTCCTCAGAGAGATTATTTCAAGATGTTTTTCAATATGGTTTTAAATGTTGGTGGGGGTTTTGGTTTGTTTTTTTTTTTTAATTTTTTTTTCTCTAGCTGTTTTTGGTTACACTCCACTGATTACTTGGAAGGAATTTCAGTCATGCATGCCCTGGGAAATAGCTATTCTTGTTGGTGGCGGGTTTGCACTGGCAGACGGCTGTGAGGTAATGCAATTTATAGAAGATACTGAACAATTAGCATGACCCACATCAGGAGCAATTCAGACATGCAGTGAATTTACAGTTATTCTCCTGTTTTAGCAAGTTATTCTGTAGCAATATTGAACACGATAAATGTGATGAATATTCAAGATGTTCAGAAAGTAGGGTTACAAAAAAAGTTTACTTTGTCTTCAAAGACTATGCACAATGATGACTACTGTTTGTTATGTTAATTTAAACCTGATGATGGTAGGAGTTGTGCAGACACAGTGTTTCCAAAGCCTTAGGGTTAATGTCCCATGTCACTGAGGTACCTCCCACATGGAGCCCTGCCATAAATCGAGCAGGTTTGGGCCCAAACTCTGGTTATGAAGCCTGATATATGCATATTACAATTTTCTGATTATGACTCCTCTAAACATCTCAGAGCTGCAAATATAAATAAATGGAATATAGTTTGCATGGGTTCCTATAGGACATCATTGAATTAGAAAAATGTGCTCTCAAACGTGGTAGGAATATAGAAAACACTTCAATTTTTTTCCCTTTTACCCTTATACTTCATAATTAGCAGATGAGTAAATTCCTGTTCTATACCATTTATTAAATTTTTTTTTCAGTGATTTGTAAAACATAATCATGTTGTCATATTCCTTATGCAGGTTTCAAAACTTTCCGAGTGGGTAGCAAGTAAATTGGCCCCTCTAGGATCATTACCCTTGTGGCTGGTTATCCTGATTTCTTGCCTTATTGTCACTTCAGTAACAGAAGTGGCCAGCAATCCAGCTACCATTACGATATTTTTGCCCATACTATCTCCTTTGGTGAGTATAACACAGGTTGTTTTTAATCAGAATCTGCTTTATCATCCGTGTAATAATACAGCTGCTCAAAGAAGCAGTTTTTAAAAGTCTCCATGAAATACTTTATACATTTTTTTTGCTGTGCTGTGTTGTGCATTGGATACCTGGTGGTTTTGGGGCTTTCTTACAAGAGATGCTGAAAATTCAGTAAAATTAGGTAAAAGTTCTACACTCAAGAATCGACACTGTTATTCCTATTTGCAAATAGTCGAAGCACTTAAAAAGGACAGCTCTCTTAGTGTTTCTTCAGGACCACATCTTCAGCAAAAATGGTTAACACTGTAACTTTCAAACTGTCACCGAAGAGAACAGAGGGCTAGTAGATGTGCTTTATATGTAATTCTCTTTTTTTCTCTCCTTAGCTCAGTTGTGTCCTATCTTCTCATCATCTTTATCAAAACACCCGGTTTTTTCTTCGTCAAAGCTTACTGATTATCTTCTAGTCTATAGATTCTCCTCTTGGCCAGCCTAGACACGTACTAATGCCCTTTCCCTCACTTCATCGAATCCTTCCTAAGTATTATATACAAATTCAACTTTATCATCTTTCTTGCAGTGTTTTGCTTTTAGTGCTTGTGCAGTGCCCACACCCTTTGCAGCAGTCTTATTTTATGGACTCAACTACAATTAGAAAACAGCAGGCGTGAATTTAAAGTTCAGTAGCTATTCTGTATTAGAATCACCTTTTCTCCTCTGAAGCATTCCCAGATATAACCTTAAAAATGAGTTATCAGAAAAGGTTATTTCTCACTATTTAAACTGGCAGTTCTGTTCAGAGTTCACTTGTGTTAATATAATCAGTTTGTATTTATGTATTTCATTTGGCAAATGTGTCCCTTGACAGCTGTTCTCTCTCTTTTATTTTACAATAGGCTGAAGCCATTCATGTGAACCCACTTTTCATTTTGATACCTGCTACCTTGTGTACTTCCTTTGCAT
>NW_008825557.1:1506319-1510272 GCF_000699105.1 Pygoscelis adeliae
CAAACCCAGCCAATGCCATTGTATTTTCATATGGTCATTTAACTGTTATGGACATGGTGAGTTTTAAGCAAAACTCCCTAAAGGGGATTTTTAGCATTTTAAAAACTTTCTTCAGTGTCTTGATGTGAGTCTCTGCTTTCTTTTTCCTCTCCTTTAGGTGAAAGCTGGTTTGGGCATTAACATCATCGGAGTTGCTGTAGTTATGCTTGCAATTATGACATGGATAGTGCCCATATTCGACCTCTATACTTACCCAAGTTGGGCACCAAACATTCCTTCTACAAATAGCACTGGGCTGTAAAAAAAAAAAAATCCTGGGGGTTGGTTTGGATTGGTTTTGTTTCTTTTCTTTTCCACTGACATGTGGTGAGTCACTTAAAATGCTTTTTGTTACCACAACAATAGGGATCCACATTACTATAAATGTCATATTTCACAGTCCCAGAGACTGATGATCCAGTCTGAGAGTTCAATCAGGAAGACTGCTAGATTTTCTAAATATTGCAAAGTTAGATCAAGTTTCTAATCTTGTTCAGCTAGTCTGAATTTTTATATCTTCATGTTTTGAAGGAAAAAATAAATGTGCATAGCCATTATCACTGGCAGTTTGCCCCCGTTCTCAGGGTAGTGGAATAATGAGATTTAGATTTTATTATTTCAAATACCTTTTCTTACTAGTACTTTGGTGATATTTGGGATTGCTTTTCTGTTTTCTAGATTCAAACACTGTTTGAAATGGTGTTGATCACAAACAAAAGATCAGGCAGGGGATTGTCTTGAACACATAGTTTACAGACCTGTCAAAAATGCACAGAAAATGGAGAAGAGCAGCACGACCACTTACACAGCACTTTACCTGTTAAGCACCTTGTAATTTGGAAGGAGAATATATACTTAAGTATATGTTTAATCTACCTCCTTCCAGGACCTTACTGAAACATGTTGTTGTTATTTAGTATTTTTCTGGATAGACATGTATTGATAGATCTGAGTTGATCTATATGAATGGAGACTAAATCGTCATCATACCTCTCTGCCAAAAGTAGAAATATATCCCCTTGATGAATGAAAGCACAAGACAGAGTGCTGAAGATGTGGCGCTCAAACCATCAATCAAGACTACAGTGCATCTTCACCAGGAGGCTCATGATCTCTACAGGACAGGTGGCAGTTTAAGGTTTCTAGATTGTGTTAATGTTGTAAACACAAAACAGCGCAATGTAGTCAGATTGGAAGTTTGGAGTTCAAAGATCTCTTCAAATAATGATGTTTTATATGGTTGTTACATGTTTTTCACTGGAAGGACTACAGCATTGTTCTTTTCACCTGTTGGGAAGACCCATGACGATTTGTGAAGAGCATTTGGTTAATAGTCTGAATCAAAGCTGCACGTGTTTAGCTTGGGTCATCCCCTGGAGCACCTCCATGATGGTTGTAAACCTTAATCTGTTTTTTACGGATAATGTAAATTATCCATTTTTCCTAGCAACAACAACAACAAAAAAGCTCTTTTGTTTTTTGATTAGATGGTTTACCTCTATTTTTGATAGTGCATATTTAGAGATGTCAGTCATGACTTCTATAATGCCAGAACACAATGTATAGGATTGTTATATATGTAGTCTGCTTCCATTAGCTACTGGTTGCAGATTCAGCTGCAATGAGTTATTAAAGAAGCACTTTTTCTTAGTGGTGATGTTTTTGTGTAAGTAATTGCTATCTGTACGTGCCACCACACTTTTCAGCCTGACTGAGGCTGCTATCTCTTTAGGATGGCTAACTCCCTTTTCTTTTTCTTTTTTTGTATTTTTTATACAGTACTTGGCAAAATAGGCTATGTCCATGACTAGGCCAATCAGGAGCTGCCACTATACAAATAATATTAACTGATCCCCTGCAGTAATGATTATGATTACAGAGATGCAACACCTGGCTAAATTAAGTCTCTAACTCATCAGGTACTAGAAGGAAATGCTTATGCAAGTAGCTATGTCTTGGATTATATCATACGGTGTCTTCCAAGAAGGATGTGCAACACAGAAACAAGGAGCTCATGGTTTATGTAGGCCTTTCGTCCTGCAGGCATAGAGAGGAGAACCAGCTAAGAGAATGCTCTTACTTTAAGGTTCCCAGGTATCACCTTTCCAGTTCTGTCAGTAATTTCCAGATTATTCAAGAGCAGTGGAAACAGTGAATCATAGAATATTTCAAGTGGAAGGGATCTCAGAAGTCCAATCTCTTGCTCAAAGCAAGGTCAGCACTGAATCAGACCAGGTTTCTCAGGAATTTGCCTAGTTACATCTTGAAAATCTCCAAGATGTAGACTGCACAACTTCCCTGGGTAATGTTCTCCAGTGCTTTATTGTCCTTGTGGTGATATGTTTTGTCTTTAAAGAAATGAACAAACATATATTCATTTTAGTGGAATAGACTCATTTTTCTTCCTTTTATTTGGGATAGGTTTTTTTCTATGTGTAAAACTGTTTTTTTATTTTTTAATGAAACATGAAAAAAAGGGACAGTCCTCTTTGTGGCCTTACGTTCACCACTCCCGGTGCACGTGATATTTTCAGTCTCCACTGGTCTGCTCTGCAAAGAATCACCAGTATTATAACCATGTGGCAACTGTTCTTCAGCCAGAGGAAATTTGTTAACCGCTTATGAGCTGTCCCCCAGTTTTATTAATGTTCACAATACAGAATTGGCTGTCATAACCTCAGCCTTGAATATGACATTGAGGTCTACAGAGGTCCATGAATGCACTGCTCATGAAATCATGCTTTGACACCCTCTTCAAGTTGCATATCTTCATGGAAGAAAATAATCATTTTGCACCATTTAAGAGAACTCTTCAGAAGTTGTCAACTGTAGTAAGTGGTACAGTTTTCAGTGTAAGCTGAAGCTCAGTTTGCGCTGGAGGATTTTCAGCTGTTCACTTGCTTTACTTTTTGTCTTATTCATAGGATCATAGATGATATGATAAGAAAGGCCCATTGTGTCTGAACCGTCACATAATACAGACCACAGAATTTCCCTAAACTGTTTTTTCAGGACAGACAGTGTGATAAAGTATCTTAGTAAACAAGAAAGAAGATTCAAATTGTTTAATGAAGGATGCACTTTTAAAAACTGTTTTCACTATAATCTGTGTATGCAACGAACAATATGCAAAGAGAGAAGGGAGGGATTTGTAAAGTCAAGTCATCTGTCAGGCCATGTCTATTTATAAGTTATCAAAATGAAGTGCAGAATTATAAATAAACTGACTTTCAGTGACCGGCATCTTAACTGTCATAATGTGACAAATTAGTGACAAAAATGAAACAATCAAGCATGAGGTTTTTCAGAGATTGTATCCTGTAAGTAAACTAGTCATGAATAAATGAGTTGATAGTAGTGGGAATGTAGTGTTTCACCAGGTTTTTTTCCCCTTGTTTTGCTAAAAGTTTAAGGAACGAGTCAGACACAATCTTTGATCTGAGTTGTTATTATTGCTAACTTATTTTTAAAGGTTTTAAGAACCTTTTAAGTCAAAATGAACAACTCTGCAGCGCAGAGATTAATATTGCTAGAACTTCCTCACCTGAGAGTGTTGAAAGGGAGGAAAAAGACAATTTCAAAATGGTTGGCTCTCTGGGTACCCGATGGGTGGATTTGGCTCTGACTGTAGGCGCAGAGCACCATGCTGACTGCCAGCAGAAAACATGCTCTTCTTATGTTGCTATTACATTCATTGCTTTGTCCAGAGTTTGTGAGTATTGTGACAAATGGTGGAAATATATCTATAATTATTTTAAGAGTTGATTAATATATGATGACTACATTAACTATTTTAAATTGCTTTGTGCATAACTGTCATATAAAATGATGTGTTTTTTCTTTGTCTCAGCTGAGTCTAATTAGTCTACTGTGTTAGTACGTAAGTAATATTTATGACTTACTATTTATTTGTG
>NW_008825557.1:1510297-1511321 GCF_000699105.1 Pygoscelis adeliae
CCTTTGCCATGTACTTCATTAGGGGAGATGTGCCAGGTCTTTGTTCTCCTTTTCTATGGCCATGCTATATTTAATATACTTTCACTTTGCTGTTGGAAGATGTGCTTTTAGATTACCAGAAACCACAAAACAAGTGAACCCTGGAAAAAGCTTCTTTTTCTATTCTTTCTATCTATTACTATGATCAGATAGTCAGACCAATCTTGCAGTGTAAATCCCCTTATGTACTTTTAAAATGAAATATCTGTGTTTGTTTACTGCAAGAGTCTTGCTTGTTTAAAGTCAACTAGCCTATAGCCCGAGGTCTCGCTGAGGAGCAATGCAGCACAGCAGCTCAGGAAGGGTGTAGTGAAAAAAAAAAAAAGCCTTATACCCTGGATCTTACAACTTTTTGACTAGATGGAGACACCAGGACAATTTGCATATTAATTACAACAATCAAAAGACTGTTGTATGTTATGTGCAGTTGCTGGCATGACCGGAAGGCTTCAAATGACCCCTTAGATGCACAGAAGGCTATTCCTGCCCCCGTCTCCTGCCCTGCTGTTGGCAGCTCACAGTAGGATGCTGGCTGCCCTGATGGTGGCACCCTGCTACCCCAGAGCTCCCGAGGCTGAGGATATTCCCCAGGGGTCATGTCTGCACAGATTTCAGATTGCTTTGCAGCTATTACTAGTGATAAACGATAACTTCAGTCACCAGCTTAGTTCTTTGTCTCTGCAAAGTCGATTTGATGATTTATGGTTTTTAACAATTACTGAACTCTTTGTTAGTGTTATTCCTTAATACTTTTGCCTTGTGTTTTTGGAAGCTGCTGTATGTTACTCTACCTGCACAATTTTCAATTTCTGTACAACTTTCCTTTACAATACTGATCTACTATTTTTAAAATAAATATTTCCCAAATGCTGTACAGTCCAACATGTATTTAGTGATAAATTAACAAGAGGTAAAATTGTGGTCTGTGAAGAAAGGTTATCTTTCAGTAAAAGTGCCTGAAATTTTTTAAAACTTTTTTATTGTT
>NW_008825557.1:1511400-1514538 GCF_000699105.1 Pygoscelis adeliae
GATATCAAAAAAGTCCACTTTTAAAAGAATTCAAAAAGGAGAAAGACCTTTAACTGCCTTATAAAGCAGTTAAAGTAAAAATTCTGCTTTCTTCTAAGTTCCTCTCCAAACAGAATAAATATATCAGAGTCTCTAACTGCTTGGTATTTTATTAGAAAATCAGAAAGCAATGCATATACCTGTGCAAAATAGTCCCTGGGTGCCTGTACTTGATTCAGTGCCCTTGAAGTCAGGAAGAATGATTTTAGGTCAGGGTGCTAGAGCAGACCCACAGGGATGGCTGGAAGAGTCATTTCCGAGCATTTCATTTGGCCATCCTTCGATGAAGGGCCTCAGGTTCTGCCGCATTCAGTTGTGGCAAATGTGGAAACTTGGGTGCAGAGCTCCAAAAGCGGGCTTCAGATTGCTGTCCTAAGCTCTCAAGACTCCTGTACAAGATATGGGGAAAAACTAGTTACCACATGAGGGCTGAAGAACCAGCAAATGGATACACCCAACCCATACAAAATAAAATGCTAATGAAAAGCACGTGCCTGAAACTCTGTTCTCGGGCATCAATCCAAGAGTGCTGCAGGGCACTTTCGTGCGACCTGCTTCCGTCACTTAGAGATTTCCGTTTCCATCCTCCAACATCCTCTAACAACACAGGAAGCATGAGAACTTCTTTTGTGATCCCTCCTCAAATGCTGAGTGATTTGAACCCACAGCTTTTACATCCCAAAAGACAGCCCAATGTTACCAGGCTATAAGATGCATTCTCCTCGTGACAGGCTCTATGTAGCCAACAGAGGAAAATTCATGAGCCCAAAAAGGATAGCTATAAGCCCATAGCATGGGCAATCAGCTGTGAGGGGACGGTCTGGGTCTACCAGCTGGGACCACAGTCACACTTTTGCCCTCTCCCACTGGTACCCCTCCAAGGAGTGGGGAGACACCTTCACCATGGGCAGCTGAGGGTGAGAATGTCTTGCTGTAGCTGGATCGTGGTCCCACACCCCACAGAGAGACATAGGCACAGTGACATTCAGAGATGCCTAAAGTAGGAATCTATCTGAACAGTTTGAGAGAGTAATTTAATATTTCCAGGACTAAGCAGGCAGTCAGATTTGTAGATTTTTCTTTGGATATAGGCCTTTGGGTAAGTAACCCTTCTTTTTTGGGTAAAAAGAAGTTTGAAGCCTGTGTTAAAATACAAAAGTTGGGCCTTCAGGTCAGGTGATTTTCTTTAACTAAAAATAAAACAAAATCTTTTCATTATAAGTGGGTTTTAACACAGGATTCATTAGGATTTATCAGGCTAAGAGGCTCAGCCTTTACAGTACACAGAGCATCACTGAGATAAGCTGTTCTTCACCTCGAACATTGTAATTTGTGCTATATGATGTCCATCTTCATCTGTGCACATCATGAGTGTAGCTAGCAAAGCAAATATAAAGTGGCAAGTGTATGCACTAAAGCTACACAACATAAGCATTTCAGGCATGTGCAACAAAGCCACAAACATTTGATAGTTTTTACTATTTGGCTCAGCAGAAGTAAACAGAATAGAAGTTTCTTGTTTATTGTAGCACTTGCTTGAGTGCATAACAAATGGCAAAAACATTTTCTGCTCTCCTAGATTATTTCTCTGAACAATTGTCCTTTATCAGACTTTTATGTTTTCTTGCAAAACTCTGCTTCTTATTGTAAAGAAATAAAAGGAAGAAAAGACAAAAGAAAAGAAATGAGAAGGGCAAGGGAGCAGGGAAGAAGGAAAGGAAGGGATGGAGGGAGAGAGAGAGAAAGAAGCTAACTTACAGTCTGCAGTTCCGAGTCTTACCTTTCAAAACTGGTAATGATCCATGTACAAGACTGACAACTTTTGCTGACATCCTTCATAGATTTGAAAAGTTCAGTTTGCGTAATATAGAAACCCATGTGCTGGCTAGTTCTTTCTTTAGATGCTATTATAATGCATGGGAGGAGAAGGAAATGGATGGCATAGATAGTACCATAATTTTCCCTGTTCACACTGTGAAAGCAGATGGAGTTTTGCACCCATTAAGAACAACTCTTCAATTCCAATAAGCCATTAACCCTCTCCTGGTTGCACTGCATATTTTTAGTGTAGCAATTTTAGAATTCATATCTCATGAGTGATGTTTTTGAACACCACCTTTGTAATTCTTAGGTGTGGAGCACCCTTCATATAATAGTGGATTATGACTAAAGCCTTATAATCAGAGCTGAACTTCCAGTGCCCTTCTGCAGCCACTTACCCCCTCACTCTCAAGTTGTATTGCACTTCCAGGGTGGTTTTACAGACCACATGGATAAAATAGATTGTGTTACTCATGATGCTGACAAGGTCAATGAAGGCTATTATATGAACTTGCCAGGAGCATGATTTTCTGCTTCTGCTACACAGCCACGATGGGACTAAATCACAGGAAATCTAAACCGCCTCCTAGCTCATGGGAGATGGAAACTCCCATCTGCTTTGGTTCCCCTTCAAAGCTAGCAAAGCACAGGAGTGGACAGCAGATCTTGGTCCAGCCAAACAGGTCTTCTGTCTATAATGCTCCCTCAAACTGTGTCACAGCCAAAGTTAGCTAAATGATAGCTGGGCCCTGGCCCAGCCTCTTGCCATGGACTTTACCTTTCTCTGTCACCTTGGAGCACAGCTCTTGGGAGAGCTCTGGAGATGGTCTTCTGACAGTGGATACCACTACAAGCAGCTTGCAGTCCAAGGAGGCGTCCTCAACCTGATTCAGCTTCTGCAACAAGCTCCAAAATGAGCCTCCCCTAAGCACATCTTGGATCTTCTTCCTTGTCAACATCTGAGAAATGTCAATCTATCTCTGATTTGAAACCACTGGGGTGTTTTCCTGACAAGTAGATAGTGTTAGCAGAAAAGTAAAAAATACTAAGAAAACAATAGTACTAATTACTGCTAGCTACTGTATTGTGTAGGGCCTTAGCAAAAGTGTGAGTGTCTTTTAGGTTAGCAAAGAAAATGAAAGTAAAAAACCTTTTGAGAAACTGGTGACAGACAACATTAATGGAAGTTTTCAGCTATTTAGCAGTGGATCAGAGCTATAGAAAATCCCACTCATTTTACTCATAAGAATAGTTGTAAGCCCTTTCAGTGTGATTACC
>NW_008825557.1:1514592-1516512 GCF_000699105.1 Pygoscelis adeliae
CATTTGTAAATAAAATTCATACATTTTTCCTACATAAATAAAATCACATCATTTGATTATGGTTGCAAATGAAATAGAACCGTTTCCCAAAATACGTGCTCCCCTAGGATAAAATGATGCATCTCAGCAGGACCAAGCAATTCATTGCCAGCATTATATTGGCTTCTTTCTTAATTGTGAAAATAGTTAAAGATTGATTGGAATGAGGAATTGGTTTGGGCTTTTTTCATGCTTTTTTCCTGTGGCTACTAAGACCTCAAAACTTAGAAATAGCAAAATGTTTTTGTAGCTGCTTATTACTACAGATTCAAAGGGAAATATTTCTTTGTAATTTTGATTATAGCCAAGACAGTAATGAAATTGTATTAACAGTACTTGTAAATGCAGAAAGTGTGGTAAAATAATTAAATGGTTTGAATTCAGTTAACATATTAGCATTTGCAGGTGATAATGCTGCTATTAACTTCAGGAGGTACTATTCCAGCTAGAAATTAATAGCTAATGAGAAAAGAGATCTGCATTCAGATAAATGCCAAGTTCATCTATTGAATCGTTCAACAAAGTAGACTTTGGATAGCACATTACAGAAAGTTGTATAATACAGATTCTAATCCCTGATAGATAATCTAAATTTTTCTCATGTAAATTAGTCACATCTCAGCTAGCACCAGAGGACGTGGTGACCAGCTGATCATTGTTCCCCATAAAGGATTCCTTTTTCTGTCTGTTTTTAACACTTAGAGCTGCCATTCTGTCCCTTACTCAGACTTCTGCTTTCTAGCCTAAACAACTAAGATGTTTCTGTGTGTTCCTGGGCGTGATGCCAATGGCCAGTCATGGGTAGAGAAATCAAGCATGTGCAAAGAGACAATCTATACCTTACTCAGTGTGTGAGTCTGATTAGCCATACTGCTCCTATCATTATCTGTGTATGGCAGCAGTAGCTCCTTTTCGAAATTCAGTAGCCTGAGGTCCTGGGTACCTAGAAAAATTGACACAAAATTATGGGAAAAACCATGTATGTTTTAAGCAAAGTGTAAGTATTTAACTGACAGAGGAAATCTTTCAGTAGGATGTCTGACTGGTGGGTTTTTCAACATTTGACCATTTTGCGTTGCTTAACCACCTCAATTCTTTTCCAGTTTATAATAATTCTTTTCTAAACATTTTAACTTTATTTTTTTCTCTTCTGGACACTTTGCAGTACAGTCACATCCCTCCTGAACACAGGGGTGCCCACAAAGGTGGCGATCCCTGTGGATCCAATAATATAGGCAGATATACCTGAAAAATTGAGATAAGGCCCCATCAGTTCTGAGTGCAATACAATGATTATTTTAAACCTCACACCTCTGTTCATACATCCCAAAATGAAGATTTTTTTTTTTCTTTTGGAGAAGAATAGAACAGAATAGAACAGAACAGAACAGAACAGAACAGACTAGACTAGGCTAGGCTATTTCAGTTGGAAGGGACCTACAACGATCATCTAGTCCAACTGCCTGACCAATTCAGGTCTGACCAAAAGTTAAAGCATGTTGTTAAGGGCATTGTCCAAATGCCTCTTAAACACTGACAGGCTGGGGGAATCGACCACCTCTCTAGGAAGCCTGTTCCAGTGTTTGACCACCCTCTCAGTAAAGAAATGCTGCCTAATGTCCAGTCTAAACCACCCCTGGCGCATCGTACCCTGTTTGTGATCCACTATAGACCTTAGACTTTTTCTGTCCTACTGCTGTCCAGCTAAGAAGTCCTTAACTTCATGAAGGACTTCATGAAGTCTTTAACCTCATGAAGTTCAACAAGGCCAAGTACAAGCTCCTGCACCTGGGTTGGGGCAGTCCCCAGTATCAATACAGACTGGGGGATGGAGGGATTGAGAGCGGCCGTGCCGAGAAGGACTTGGGGCTACTGGTGGAT
>NW_008825557.1:1516788-1520767 GCF_000699105.1 Pygoscelis adeliae
CAGGGAGACCTTATAGCAGCCTTTTGATATATAAAGGGGGCTTGTAAGAAAGATGTGGAGAAACTTTTTACCAAGGCCTGTAGTGACAGAACAAGAGGCAACAGTTTTAAACTGAAAGAAGGTAGATTTAGATTTGATGTAAGGAAGAAATTCTTTATGATGATGTTGGTGAGACACTGGAATGGGTTGCCCAGAACGGTTGTGGCTGCCCCCTCCCTGGAAGTGTTCAAGGGCAGGTTGGATGGGGCTTTGATCAACTTGATCTGGTGAAAGATGTCCCTGCCCATGGCAGGGGGGTTGGACTAAATGATCTTTGATGGTCCCTTCCAACTCAAGTCATTCTATGATTCTACAATTCTAAGTCCCCATTTTTTATTTGCACAGTTGGTGTTGCCTTGCTAAATACAGCTCTCTGCACTTATCTGAACTAAATTAATATTTTTTATTAATTTCAGATCATTTACCCAATTTAGCAATACAGTTTTGGATTCTAAACCTGTCTCCAAAGAGCTCACAACCCATAAAACATTTCTGTTATCCGCAGACTTTACTATATCATACCCTTACACGTGATCTAAATCACAGATTAAATTAATGCTACTGGGACCCTGGGACCACAATATTCTCCGAGGTAACTTATTGGTTATATGCCTCCACTTTTTTGGCAAGTGACCTCTGGTTTTTGAGTGCAGATTTTGAACACAGATGTATGCCCACACTATGTACTTTTCTTGTAGGTCATATCATCCTAATTTACTTAGGACAATGTAATGGAACAAAAGCCTTTCTAAAACCAAGATACATTACTTTTATTGCTTCTTTATCTGCTAGACCAGTCAAAGCCACTGGGTAGTCAGAGAAGGAATTGCTTTCTTTGACATGACTTCCTCTTGACAAATTAGTGTTGATTGTTTCTTATCAAGTTATTATCCTCTAAATATTTAAAACTTATTATTTAATTACTTGTTTCAGTAGCTTTCTGGATATCAGAGTGAGTTTGACACATTTAGTTGATCTTTCTTTACTCCTGGCAGACCTCACCATCTGCTATGATGTTGCACAAACAAGTGCTAATTATTCAGAAATTGTTTCATGTAAATTTCTTAAGTACTCAAGAGGGCAAATTTGATTAGTTAACCCTGGTCTGAGTACATCATACCTATCCAAATGTTCTTTTGCCTGTTCTTTTTCTATTCTGGCTTGCTTCCTATACCCTTAATAATTTCCATGTATTAGGCATCTGGTCACAACTGACCTTTTGTATAGAAATTGAAACAAAAGTAAAAGGACTGAAGGTTTTGTCTTCTTGGTGACATCATTAATTGCTCCTCTTCCCCGTAAGTTATGGCCTACACTTTATATTCCTTCTAATTAATTTGTTAAACAATTCCTTGTCTTATCTTTTATGTCCTTTGCTACTTGTAATGCATTTTGACTATTGGCTGGGGAGGATTCTGAAAAGGCAGGAACCGGTAAGTAGTTACCAGTAAGCAGTCCTAGTTCATGGCTTCTGCTCAGCTTGGTGTCTTTGTGCATGTCAGGCAGCAGAAGCGTGGGCATTATCAGATAGCTAGACTTCAGGACCCTGTCATTGCAAAAGCCATAGGAACCCAGATGTTGTACTCAAAGGTACCCTGTATGAGCCTGTTCCTCAGATGTACACAAAAGTGGAATGGATGTGATTCGTCTTTTTTTTTTTAAGGGAAACAGGAGGTACTTACATTCAATTTATCTGTGAAAAAAGAAATTACTCTCTGAAGTTTAATTAGAAGTTCAGTCTTTTACATTAAGTTGTACGGTTTTGTTTTTACTTCACATATGGCAACCATGTGGTTTAAGCTATGACTTTTCTTTACCTGATTTCTTTCTTATTGGGCCACCCATGCTAAAGGAATTTTGCTAAAATGAAAATAGAAGAAACCTTCTCAGTGTGAAGAGACACATAAATGGGCTTTTTGTCACTTCATGTTTTTCTGCTTCAGGATGCACATCATTATTGAACTAATTATTCAGGAGCATGTTGGAAGTTCTTTAAACAGCTGAGCAGAAACTTAAAGGTATCTACCTAGGATGTAATGGAGCGGCAATTTTGTCTATTTTATTTCTAAGGAGTGTCCATGCTTTGCTGGCTTCACAGAACCTTGATGAAGTGCCTCCAAGAAGCAAGCAATGGCATCTAAATTATTTAAGGAAACATTCACAGCACTATAATGATTACTAACCCATCTCAAGAATAAAGGTCAGTAAATCTATTAGGGTCCTTGAGCTTTGCCTTGCTGATATTTCCAATTTCTCTAGCTCATTTCCCTCCTATTTTTAAGGTAATATAATTTGACCTTGAGTTTATTAATGGCCTATGCCACTAATTGGACTGCAGGTCACAGAAAAACACAAGGAAGATGAAACTAAATAGTCATCCACACACTTTTTTTAGTTTCAGTTTTAATTGGCATTGCCTCAGCTAATCACAGTTAAGTGAAGCAAATATGCAACGTTACATACTCAGCTATAAATATATTTGCATCAGAAGCTGTTTAATGGATCTGTGACCACATAATAAATTATATTCATGTAGCAACATGGTACTTACCACTCAACTCTCACTGGAAAAGAGTTCATGTAGAGAAGTTCAGTGTAGTGGCTAAGAGAGGACCCGGAGGTAGGAGACATAGGCTTCTCTTCACTGTTTTGCTATTACCTCCTGCTAACCAGTAGCTCAACTTTCCTGTGCCTTTTTTTTTTTTCCTGGCTGTACCAACAGTATCGAAGATGATGGGGAAAAAACCTCTCTCTCATTTTCTTCTAGGAGACTGATGACATTCAAAAGAAGTTGCTTATTAGAGTTAGAATTAATACTTTCATTGGAACAAGGAGAAAAGCCAGAGAAAATGGAAATTTATGAAGGTCATAAGAAGGTGCATGGTGTGTTGAAACATTCACTGTATTCTTTTGTTAAATCTACACACAAAGTAAAAATTCTCCCCTGTCGGGATAATACAATTCAGTACATCATACCACTTTCCAGCTTTAGTAAAATGCAGCCAACTTCAGGATGAAATGTGGAAGCTCTTTAGTAGTAAAGGGGGCAACACTTACTTCTTAACCTGGTCAGAAGGACTCAATACCTGGAAAAAATGCAGAGCCAGGTATTATTGAGAAGGATGGCATGGTTCAAACAGACAGAAAAATTAGGAAAAAATGATGCAGCGCTGTCCAGCTGTAGCTCAAAATGTTACCGCTTCATTCCACATAAGCAGACCACCACTATTAATCACTCATACCTGCATAATGCATCAGCAACAAATACTAATTGTCAGTGCAGGACTTGTCTGCCTTAGCCAAATTGTTCAATCATTTAAATGGGCTTTAGACAACCTGATCATAAGACTGATTTATATGAAGTTGCTTACCCAACCCCTATGTACACTGTGACATGAATGTGGCTGTAAAGAAATATAGTATACCACCTGCTGATAACCGAGTAGTGTATTGATTATCATTCTGCTCAAAAAAAAAAAAAAAAAAGGAAGGGAAGTGGTGCTTGCATTGTCTTAAGATGAGACTTATGTTGAGGACGATGTGGTAATATTGTATATTATCCAGGTCTACCAATAGCAAGGTCAACTAAGGTTACCTGTTCCCCAGACTGGGAACTACCCGTAGGTGAGACAGCCTCCTCTTGAGACCGTAGAGCCCAGTAGGACCAGGCATGATCCCTACACCTCACATTTTGAAGCTAATAGATCCAGAAAACCTCAAATCCCTTTTAGTACCTAAACCAAGGAATGCTATAAGCTTCGCTACTTGCTGGCTGGCTTTCCTAACTAGTTCAGTTTCCAGCTACTGTTTATAAAAACTATACTCTCCTCTGTATTGTCACACTCCTTTTATCCTGAAAGAAATGTTCAAGCACGTGCACAAAAGAGGAGGCAATTGTCTAGACATCCCTCAGGAGACTGGATTAAGGTTTGGCTGATCT
>NW_008825557.1:1520830-1532193 GCF_000699105.1 Pygoscelis adeliae
ACCACACAGTCAATAAATCCCAAATTTCCAACAGCCCTAATAACTGTTTCTTCGGTCATCATTGCTTTTCCTTTGATGTGACCCACAACCATGCCAGCTGGTATCAGGGCAAATCCCCCACACAGACAGGAGTGCTAGCATATGGAGACCAAAAGAAAGAGTTATGACCTATTTAAGACACAGTCTTCTTGAAACATCCCTTGAAAACGTAGTACTAAGATAACTTGGCCATTGTAAAAATAACCATCTGAAAGGGTCTCACAGGTGGCCAACTAAAACAGAGTTTTGTGAGTAAATACAGTTTATTCACAGAATATGGTTTAAATGAATAGTCCCATTTTGTGACAAATCAGTGTCTTTGTACTATAGGAAGGATTACTGCTCTCCAAGAATTTAAGATTGTGCAATGTGGTCAGCCACTGCATGGAAATACTGTTAATGTGACTTATAGAACTTAGAGCCCAAAGGTGACTTCTGATCAAACAATCTGTCTTGTCTGCCCTTAAAGACTCTGGAGATAGGAGTTTACCCTTTAATACATGTAACACTAACAACCCTTATCATCCATGGGTTGGATGGTGGTTGGAAAGAGCATGGCTCTTTCATTGTTCTGTGTTCACCTGAAGGAAGATACTCTAAATTGTGAGTTTTGCTGGAAATAAAATAAAATGTTGTGGTAGGGTGCATTTTTGTTGTTATTCTAGTCATTTGGGTTGAAGCTGGATGAGAAAATTATCCTTTTACTTCAAAAAAAGTGAGGGGAAGAAAAAGCAACTGCTGGCATTTATGCTAAGGGAATGACAGATGTGAAAATTTAATAACATGTTCATAACAAGGTGGAAGAACTAAGCATATATTCACAGACAGAATCTCCAGGAATCCTAGTCTGACAACCTATGGCTATATTTCAGCAACAGCAGCAATGAAATATTGACATCACAGAAATGCGCATTAGCACTCCCTTTTATACCATTCTCTTTATCAAATACAGATTCAAAAGAAGTGAGTTATTATTTATCGGGATGTTAGACTGCAGAGAGAGCAATGATTCTGCTGTTTAGCACTGAAAAAAATGGGGAAAAAAGAATAATCTAGGTGTATCTTCAATACATTTTATTAAGATAATATTTTTGAATCAACTACATATAGGTGTCTTTAAGAAGCAGAGGATAGTATTTGTTGCAGGGCCTGTCAAACTGCTTATCCCTGGTTTGTTCCAATATACTGCTGGGTACTCTGGCGTGAAACCAGGGCATCGTGTCCTTAAAACTAAGCAATGTCTAAGTGCTTTACTGGATAGCAGCCAATGATACCAGGCAAGATAAAGTTCATTGAGCTTTTAATGCTGCAGTTGTATAGTTAAAATTTACAGATAACATAAATTGGATATACCCAAGAGTATCTTAATCTGTTCATCATATTTGGGAACCTACTCAAGTGTTCTCCTTTCTATTTATTATGAATAGATTTACTCTGAAGACCATGATATTTTTCCGTTAAATTCCACCTGTCCTGTAGGGGATCCAGCTGCCTGACAGGACAAATGCTTTAAAAAAACCAAGCCTAAGTACCTGTAATAAGAGGTATTCTCTTTCAGCAGCAGTGATGGCATTTTTAAGCTCCAAGACCATCTCACTCAGTTGTTTTTGCTTTCTTCACAGTCACAGAGGCTGTGGCTACATAAGTAAGGGGGGAAATGAGTTAATATTTTTCCAAAACTTATCTAAAAATGGTAAAATGATGGCCAGAGGTAATTATTCTTCTGTTTTCCCATTTCTTTGACTCCCTGTCCCTCATGTGTGCTTTGATTTTTTTTCTGTTCTTGGCCAGCCTCTGTGCTGCTTACACACATTGTACAAACAATACACTAAAACAAAAATAACCTGAATTAATATTTAAATATTTCATGACCTAGGTCCAGAGGCAGATATGAGTTGCTGCTATACACCCAAAAAGTAGTATGCTTCGTGGTAGGGAGTTTGGGAAAGCAATTTGAATTAAGCAGGAGATTTTGTTTAAAATCATGGAATATCCTTGAAAAGGGATTCTAGCAGAGTCAAATTGGAGATAAAGGTGACACCAGATTTGGAAAAGGAACAAATAGCTCTTGCACATTCACTTTAAATTTTATAAATTTAAAAGTCCAAATT
Organism: Pygoscelis adeliae; assembly: GCF_000699105.1. Lineage (NCBI taxonomy): Eukaryota > Metazoa > Chordata > Aves > Sphenisciformes > Spheniscidae > Pygoscelis > Pygoscelis adeliae. Next base: position 1,522,981 of record NW_008825557.1, read on the forward strand.
GCTTTTCCATTAGAAAAGTCCAAAAGGATGCTAGTGTTTGCCAAGGAGTATTTTTCTTACAGTTTCATGAATATTGTGGATATGCCTTAAAGAAATAATCAATATACACAGACTATTGGGAACTCTTCTCCAAGCCCTGCTGGACGTCCATCACCAGTGATGCATTTAATCGGGCGCTCTTCCTGCACCCAGGCTCCCTCAGACTCCTAATGTCACCTCGGAGAGAGCGCTCGGCTTTTGTTTCACGCACTTCCTATCCTCCAAATTTTCTTTTCTTTCTCATCCACCTCTCCCCATTCCTGGTATCACAAGACTTGGGCTCTTTTCCCTTTCCCAGCTTTTCTCCTCTATGCGCACACTGTGTGCAGAGCACGAGTAGCACTCGGGGGCTGAGAGGGGACAGGACCTCTTCTCTGCCCCCATCATGGCCTGAGAAGGCCTGGGTTTCTTCCTGCAGCCCTCGGCAGGAGGAAGCATTATCCGTGAGCTGCTATTGATTAAATGCAATAAATGAGCAGGTATGTGAGCGTGTGTTTAGACAATCACAGTGCAACCATGCTCTGATGCCTACAGAGGCCTACCTGAGCTTTCTATCACAAATAAATTAATCAAGAACAGCTCATCCATATAAAAATGTTATCCCTGCCATGCAGCCAGGAACCATGCTGTCTGCAATATAATGATCAGTTGAATCGGTTCTTCTGTTGCAAATTAAAACTGCCTGAAGGCAGCTTTATTTCATCTAAAATACTTTTTCATGTCTTCATATAAAATGATAGAGAGAGACTATAGGCATGCTATTGCTTTTAACCGAATTTATTAAAAGCAGGTTTGTAGCCTCTTTTGGTCATTGTCCCCTTCTTTACATGTACAGGATAAATAATTCATCTTTAAAGCCACGGTTGCTGTTCAAAGGAAATAAAAACTCTGAGGTTCACCAATCAAAAGTATGGGCTGAAGTAGGAGCTGAGATATTTAAAAGTCTGTTATTGAAATGGAGTGATGTTTTTCACTGCATGAAATTCTTCTCACTGCATTTTAGCCATCTACAGTACAGGTGTTTCAATTAAGCCACTTGCCTGGAGTCCCTTTCCAGTTGAGAGGGAGAGAAAGATGCCACCAGAAGAAGATTCATTTGACTTATCAGCTATCCTACAGAGCACAGCTTCAGCCATCTGAAATAGCTCTTTCCAGAGGCAAGGAGAGAGACTGGCAAGAGGATGCTTCGGCTAAGATGTTTAACAGTAAAATGCCTAAAAGTTTAGCCTGCTTCAAAATAGTGCCTCAAGCTATTTCTCAAAGAGCCAAGAAACATCAGCTGGTTAAACCTGGTGGCAAATATCATCAACTCAAAGTTCCCCATGGGTGCTGGCAGGTTGCAGAGGATGGCCGGGCTGTGCACACCCCTGACCCGTCAATACTAACAGACATGGCTGTGATCTGGGAGCAAAACTTAGTAGCCCTAGAGCTATTGGTTATTACCTTCTCCGTTTTTTGGCTACAGATAGTCTCCTGGCAATGCCACAGTGATACAGAGCTTATTACTGGGTCTTTATTTGTGTCTTTCTGCAATTCCTTTAGGGCATTTTGTAGTTTAAGACAGCTAGGAGAAGCAACTGACAGTCAGTAAACTATGGCAATTTTCAGGGAGCTTATGGCTCCTGAAGTGATCATTGTCAGTTGGTTTAAATTACAGAAATCTTCAGGCTATTCTATCAGTGTCTGGATTTCTCAGGGTTATGAGAAAAAAAATCAAGGATATTTTCTCCTCTGCTGAGTAAAAGGAAAAGAAAATTTCTCCCTGTAGATTAGCTTAAGACAAAAAGAAAAGGAAAAAAAAAAACCCTTTCTTCTCATGAATCTTGTTCATATGAGCAAGACATCAAAATCTTAAGTAATGACATTAGAATCTTTTTGATATGGTCTCCAGGGCTGCAGAGAAACAGAACAGAGAGAGATGTGTACAGCCTCACACAACTCACACCGTGATCCCAGCTTGCTCCGAACACTATCCCATCAATCCCAATTCATAAAGGCAGTTCAACGGAAGGAGGGAGAAAGTCATTACTGATCGTTCAGTGTTTCACCCCAAGTTACATTCTCTCAGAAATAATTTTTCGACCCATAATGAGCCCATTAAATGGCACTTATAAAAACCAAAAAAAGCTTGAAAGATTTTTTCATTCTGTCATCTGACTTCATTGTACTTCTCTAACATTCAACCAGTAATTTATTTAACCATAAGCATAAATTATGTACCTGCTAGCCAAAGAGCTCTTAGTAAGTGAAAGTGACAGAAAGACAGAAAGACTGAGATTAGCTGACCAGTTCTTTTCTCCACAGAACCCGTAGCTGCGATTTTAAGTCATATCGTATTAATTTGCTTTTCTTTCACAAATTATTTTTAGTCCCAGGCCTTTCAGATTGATGTCTGTAGATATAAAACAAGGCAGGTGCATGAGCTCCCTCCTTTTTATTCCTCAGTGTTACATTTGAATATTTACCAGTGAAGAAAGTAAGAGCCAACAACGAGATTTCAATGTAGGATTTCACAGTACCTCTTTGGAAAGATATTTGTATGATTAATAATTGTCGTTGAAAGTACAGGATATGAATCAGCCTCTATGTCCTGATGATTGGCTCTGTGAGAAGAAGAAACAATCATCATACCAAAGGGAAAAAAAGTATTTATGAAAAATTACTAGAAGTGATTTAAAGCAATCTACTTGCTGATTTACTTAGCTAGGTAATCACTACACCTATGGTCTAAGGAAAGAAAGATTTCTGGCCTGGCTTCGGTTTAAATGTATGAATTGATATCTCAGAACATGACTCCTGAGCAGGTAATTTCTGCTTCTTATGCACTAGGCAGTTTAACTGCTCGGTGAAAGGCATAATTGCTGTGAATGCAATGTTCCCAGCATAAGAAGACAAAACCTTATGCACAGATCTAAAAACTGGTGCAAATGCAGACCTACCTGAAAAAAAAAGATGCTGTCTTTGAATTATCTTGGATCAATAGTGAATCTCTGACTATACACTGCAAAATATGTATTCCTGTGTATTCTGTGATACAGCAATTTGTGCTTGCTTTTTCTTCGGTAATAGGTCTTATCTAGAGAAAAATAGGGATGAACATATTCAGCTAGCTTCCTGAAATACAGTGTCATTGTTTCTTTCTCCTACCTTTTTATCCATGGACATTTTCCCAGTCATTTTTAGTTACTGCCTCCTGTGGGCTTGTGTAGCAGACATGCTGACTCCTTAATTAAAATTGCATGCCAGGAAGTAAGTAACTGCCAGCTGAATGCTTGCCTCCTACTGTTGCATTCTGTCAGCTCAGGGATGGTTTTCTTTCTCCTCCCCCCTTATTATTTTTTTTTTTAAGGAAATGTCAGTTGCTGTTTCTGAAAGTAAATTTGGGAAACTCTGGAAAATGCGCTTAATCTGATGATTAAATCTAGAAAATGTCATTATTTTTTGTGTAAAAGAAAAACACGAGCACATTAAAAGTAGGAAGTCAGTTTTGTGGGTCTGAATAAACCAAAGACCATGCAAATGAATACTAGGATAAAAACACTGATGGACAAACTAGAGTGGCTTATGCTGCAGGTTGGTACCTATCTGGGGACATATCTGCGGAACACTCCTGGAATTAAGCAAGAACCTCCCATGTACATGTCCCACCCTCTAGATATTTCCCTGTTTTCCTGGAGGTAAAGTCCCGTTCAGGGAGGAATGAGAAGTGTGGACGCCTGCCTGAAGCTTCCCAGGCTTTGAGAAGAGGTGCAGGGCAGCAGATGGTCTTCAAGAACACACAGGTGAGGCGTACAGGTCTCTGCAAAGCAAGCAGGCTTGCACGCTAGTGGTGCCTCTGCGGGCTGTTTCTGAAAGGGCCATGGCTGGGAGGCAGCAGGAGGCTGGCTGCCCCATGCTAGCACCCTTCTGGAGGCTGCTGCTTCTTCTCTGTGTCTGTGCACTGAGCTTCATCTAGGATTTTTCCCTTTGAAAAACAATCACACTACCTTTGCTCTGAACCAAGGTAGGGTGGAGAGTTAGAAGCCATTTCTGGAGCGGGAAGGTTGAAGACACAAACATTAGGGCCAGAATTAGGCTCTTGAATGCCTTGGGTAGAGGCCAAGACATCCAGTCTTCTCTGCCTACACCAATATTTGTTGATTTTCACCATTGCTTCCCGTGATGTCAGGCTCAGGCCGTTGCCCTTGTTGCTTATAGGAAACTGAGTAAGAACAGAAACCTTCTCCCAAAGAGAGGGAAATAAAAGGTGTTTGGCAAAAGTTCCTCCTGTCCTTCTAGTTCTACCTTTCTTTATATTCCTCATCCTGTGAATATAAACTCATTTACTGTTCCAAAGCTTTCCAGATATCTACAGGGATTTGAAACAGGCTGGTTTGCTTGCCCCGATAAATGGAATTCATCTCTATATTGGCTGCCTGAGAGTCTGAAATTTCATCTTTGCTCTAATTAGAATGATACATTCCAGCATGGACCAAGACTCAGGACATATACCAAAGCAGTCAAGCAATCGTGCTCTTTGGCTTACAGTGTTTCTTTAGGTTCACCTCATTGCTATGAGCAGAAATAGGTGTGTTACAAGCACAACAAAAATTCCGAAATAAGCATCTGTTTCACTACATCAGTACATTTGCAATGGCTTGTACCATACGGCATTCACAATGATTGCTGGACACCAATGATGTTAAAAAGGACAAACAATGAGAACTGCCGACTTCCAGGTAAGTTCTGCTCTACCAGATCCCAAGAGCGGAGCTCCTGGGCAGCTGGAGGCCTCGGCAGTTTGCAGTTCATGTGCGTGCTGTGCTCCACAGCTTCCGGGGAGAAACAAGAGCTTAGCAGCTGTGACAGCTGGCTACTTTGGCATTTCATATCTTCAGGGTATGATTTTTTTTACAATTGCCTTTGTTTTTCCACTTAGAATAAAATCTTGACCCCAGGAAACTTGATAGGAAAGTTTCCATTGATTTTAGCTAAGCTAGGATGTCAACTTAATATTGTAAAACAGGAAAGGAAAGCAAAGGTTTTAGAGACAACTATCATCTTTTATTACAGTAACTGACACAGTTGGAAAAAACAGGTAAGCTTTTGGGTGAACAAGCTTTATAGTTCATATTGCACTAGGTTAAATATTCATCTGAAGTTAAAATATACATGAGCATAAGCTAAACAAAGCAGGATGAATATTTCAACTAATCCTCAAATTAATCACTTTTCAGAATTAATTTTGAAAATACCACTCCATTTTTAGGTTGAAACTGATAAAGCACAAAGCTCCACCACAACCAAAACACTGAAAAGGAAAACAAATAAAACAAAGACTAAAAATACCCTTGTGATTTGCTCTAGCTTATTTTCTCTGCTTAAGCCATCCCAGTGCAAATTGAAAGCCAGCTAAGAATAGATCCTCATGCAGGTGAGATAGCAATGGTTCTCTTGCTCTGGTTTGTATTTCAGTTCTTATTTTCCATGTTTATTGCAAGCAGGTAGGTGCAAAGATTGTGAGTTCAGATGTCTGGCTGCATTCAAACTTTCTTGAGTTTGAATTCCAGTGAGGAGAAAAGAAGCAGAGAAAGACATGGATAAATACATGATAAAATTTGAAACAAAACTTTTAAAAACTAATCATCGTTGCTAAGTAACAAAAACATACTTAACCTTTGCTAATGATTAACAAACCTCAAAATTCACATAAGCCAGGAAACAAATAGCAAAGGAGTTTTCCAGACGTTCTTTTGTTTTGGGAGTTTTCTAGGTTGCTTACAGTTTTTGCTCTTCTAAAATTTGTAAGGAGGTAAGAGGGAGGAAATTACCCAGATTACTGAACTAAAGAAGGCGTTGTTCCCCTGTGAAATACTAGCAAGTGATATTTGTGTTCTGGAGATTTTTTTTTTCCCTGAATGATACTCATCCTGAAATGAGATCTGAGCCTGAATATACTAAGTTAGCTTTAGGGAAGGGGCCTATTTTTGCAAGGCTTATGTCACCTGTTCATCACTGTAAAGACACTGTGCATAACCTTCGCTTTGACTGTTAAGAGTCAATTGATGATAAGAGTCTTCACAGAATATTTTCCCTATCAGGTCCTTATCCTTTTTCTCTCAGCATATGTAATCACAGATATTGCTTAAACCCTATTATTTCTGCCCTTGAAAATGTCTTATTGCATGTGCTAAAGTTAAACCTGGTTTATCTCCTCTGCATATCTCTAACTTCATTTATAAAGCCTTTATCAGTGTTTCACTAATTTCTTGCAGACTTCCCACAGAGCAGTATATAAGGGATCAAATTAATTTCTCTCTGCGGGTCAAGCTGTTAGATAACCTAAGCTTGTACAGTGAGGTACAAGCATCAGACCTTGAAAAACATTCCAGATTTGTCTTGAATATCCATGAGACCATAGTTCAATCCACAGCTATCAATGCCTCCAGTGCATAGAATCATAGAATATCTCAAGTTGGAAGGGACCCAGAAGGATTATTGAGTCCAACTCCCTGCTCCTCGCAGGACTACCTAAAACTAAACCGTATGACTAAGAGCGTCGTCCAGACACTCCTTGAACTCTGACAGGCTTGGTGCCGTGACCGCCTCCCTGGGGAGCCTGTTCCAGTGACTGACCACCCTCTCAGTGTTACTTCCCAAGTAGTTTTTGCCTATAAAAGTCTCAGGAAATCAGATACTTTATAAGACAATCTGTCTCCTTGCCTATTTAATGAAGCCTAGCTAGATTAGTTTAGATTTATCCTTTATTTATGTGTCCTTTGTTGTGTGTATCTGCCTATTTAAGAATGGGAGAAGCAACAACCTGCAGTTATGAAAGTAATGAATTTGTGTCTGACTGATTGTAAGATCCTTGATCTCTGTGCATTTCTGCTGTGTGATTCCATTTCTGCATCTAATGAGATCTTTTTATTATTGTTTTCTACACTACTTTCCCTTTCTGTCTTTCATTAGCAGGCAGTACACCCTCACAGGGTACACTGACATCACGTAAAGAGTCGGTGTCTGTTACTATCATACAGCCTTTGTTTGGACCATCAAGGACGGGGGAGTAGGACAGAGCTTTCTTATTATCTCCAGCTCAGAATAGGATGTCACACACCTGTTTACAAGAAAACCAGATAGCCAGTAAAACTGGTTGGGTATTTGGGGGATAATATGCTTCGTTCTCAGAAAAATAACAATTTATTGAAATCGAAACATTGAAAAGGAGCAGTATTGACATTTTTTGATCCAATTTCTTTTACAAAAATACAAATTCCAGTTTCCCAGTTTGAAATTATATTTATCTTCATAATTTAAGCTAACAAAGGAGATGTTAAAAATGAACCAATATCTAAAAACCATTCGGAGTCAATCGGAACACTATATTTTGATTGCCACAAACAAACTAACAAACACAAATATGATCATCATTGTGCCAAAAACTTTCAAGATATCAACTATTTATCTTGAGCTTGGAAAGGAAATTATTTTGATATCACAAAAACATTCTTGGGATGAAAAGCTTACTTCCTGGAAAAGTTGAAAGAAAAGTTTGGCAGTATTTTTTGTCAAAAATAAGCCAAAGGACAAACAGACTAAGAATAGAAATGCCAGACAGATCACTAATACCTTGACAATTTATGTCTTTATCAGTTCTAAATTTAAAAGCTTATACTCTAGTAGATGGCAATTTAAACCACCCATGGACTAAGATGAAGTCCCCCGCTGATCTTCAGAAGACCCTTTGAAGATCTAGATTTGGAGGATGTACTGTGTTTCAGAGACCCAGATGTAAAAAACAGTTTTCATAAATCTGTTCAATAGGTGTAAAGTTTATTTCATTTATTTGTGACATCTCTAAGTTAGATGCCTAAGTCTTAGCTGATGTTGTGCTCTGTTTCTAATTGAGGGATAAAAAGAGATGCTTTTGGTTTATCAGGCTTATACTAGAGATGTATCTTAGAATAAGCTGAATTGCTCTGCTTGCATATTTGCCCATGTAGATGGTTAAGGCACCTAGGATGTCTAGCTTAGGCTTAGAGGCCTAAGGTTTGGGCACCTAAGGAAAAACAGATGATTTCTCAAGTTTGTTTGTTTTATTTTGAGAACGTATATGACCAAGATGATTATGTCTTTCTCAGATTGTCATGATGGTTCCAAATGTCTCTCCCTCACGTACATGCTTTACCCATGGTACTGGGTAAACACAGCTGTGTATACTACTTACTCATCTCTGGAGAAATTATTAGATCTTCATGTAGCTCTAGATATGATTAATCACAAATGCAAGGGTTTTATTAGAACTTCCAGTGTACTAAAATGCTTCCAATGTAAGCAAACTGAAATTGCCCCAGGATTATGGATGCTACCACAATAGCTTTGAAGCTATTGCCTTGCTTCATAATACTGCTCTTTTTAAAAACATTAAACACCAAATTTATTTTAAATGCAAAGCTCTGAAATCAAGAAGAGACTTATAACATAGATTCATTTTACATAAATATTTTTGGAGTTTTAGAATTTCAGAGAAAAACTGAACTAGCTAAGTACACTCTCCTTACTGACATTTAGAGTTAAGAACTCATATGAAACAGAAGAAAAAATTGGCCACATCCTGATTGGGTTAATAAGCTAGACAGAAGAATCAAGGCTGATGAAATTAGGTAACAGACTGCTACAAACAATAAAAACATTTTTAATGGATTCTCCTTTTACTGTGAAAAGTTATATGAAACTAGCCAATGCACTAGAAAATGAAGGCACTGATGGGCTGGAGGAAGCACGATGCATCAGTTGCTAAATACTCCAGATGTAGGACTTCGTACATTTGCAAGCTATAAGGAGACACAACTGAAGAGAAATTTCAGGCAGCTAAAAATTCATGCAAAATAAGTCACCAGGCTGAAAGGCTTCCTGCAAAAATTTTCTGTAGAAAATTATTAATGCCATGGCTGAGATATCAAACTTTGTGCTATGAAAAGATTAATCCTATAAACTTCTAAATAAAGCATGGCTCTCCTTATTCTGTTAATCTATAAGAAATGCATAAAATAGTTACTGGTCTATACTTTTAAACAGAATAAAAAACCTTGTATTTGAAATATAATTATTTATATTTCCAACAGAAATATGCCAAGTAAACTGAATTGATGAGAGGTTAACTTGACACTGGAAATGTACTTGCGCTCCCCT
>NW_008825557.1:1532221-1545573 GCF_000699105.1 Pygoscelis adeliae
TGTCTTTTATACTAGAAGTCTTCTTACATTTGTTACAGAGCTGGAGAATTTTTTGTGGGCTTGCACTGTGTAAGACGAGGGGAGAATGATGGGGGAGAGTCAGAACTCCAACTCATTAGTCTAACTGTCCCCCTCCAGATCTCAATTTCTGAATAGGAATTAGATCTTGTTGCCCCCTTTCTGCCTGCCTCCTACACGTATCCCCTCACACATACACATCTTGTTGCTGATAATTTCTAAACTTATAGCAACTGCCTTAAATTGATTTACATTTTCAAAGGGCAGTTACTCTTAACATTGAAAGGGACTAGAGATTTCCTTTTTCAAATAAGCTCCTTCTTTTCCCTTGCAGCATCTTCACAGGAGGGGGAATTCCCTGCTCTGGCACAATTCAAAGTCTAGTTCTGGAGTTACGTTCAGAATTTAAATGGTCTTATACGGCACTCTATAGGTGAAACTCACTCGTATTCTTAGGAACAGTCTATTTTTCAATATTCTGTTTGAAATTTTGCATCAGCTACCTATGTTCCTCATTGAAAGATGAATTTGTTTTCAAGAACCATTGCCAGAACTCCAGGCATTATACAAAATCAAGGAAAGCCTCTAAGAAAACAGTAAAAAAGGTTTACTATCCTGAGGAGATATGGCCTTTGAGCCAAAATCCTGGGTCAGAGTGGACTGAGTATCTGATGTACACTGGGAAATATATGTTCACAGACCTGACAAAGAAAAAACTCTGAGTGATATTTTCATGCCTGACAGAAGATAAACACTTTATTTACAGAAGTTTAACTCTTTTGTCACAGAAGACTTCATCAGCCTCCTACTTTGCTACATGCAGTACTCCAGAGCCAATCCTTTTTTCTGTATAAAGATTTGCATGTGTGTCTGTACAAAGGAAAGCTCCCCATGATCAGATGTCTCCTCTAAAATCTGATTTCATTGCCAAAGCATCATGGCTACTGGACAGCTCAAACAGAGGTTGAAGAGGGATAGACAGGATGATTTAATCATTTGCCTGTCAGAACAGAAAATGAGTTCTCAGTTCTATTGCCATTAGCATTTCAAAGAGAGTGTGACAGGCATATGTAGTTTTAAAAAATAATAATTGTTTCTTCCCAGATGCAGAATCTAGCTGTTTGAAACTAGCACCAAAAGAAAAGCAGAGCGCATCGCATATAATCCAAATGCCCTGACACCCCTGATCTCCACTTAATGGCTGGATATGACAAAAATGTTTGAAATTCTATTTGATTTTTGAGCAACACCATTTTGATTATTTCAGCAACAGTAAGACTTCAAGAGAATCCGACAAAGCAGTAACAAAACCACAGAGGTTAAGTATGAGATACAAAAAACCCCACCCCTCCCGGACAGTGTTTAAAATGGCCATAAGGCATAATCCAGTACTTCAGATCAAATGATCCAAAGTGAGCTGCAACTGAATCTAAAATTCAGGAGGTGCTTTTATTTTGGCCCTGAAAGTTCTCTTGCCTTTGGCACCTGACCTTAATCTCATGGAGACACCCTCATCACTGACAGCACCAAGTCCTACAAAAGGCGCAGCTGTTATCTCTCAGACTCATAGCAAATGAAGAGGTGGCAGAGATTCGTATAGTTGGATCCTGCCAAGCGCTACCGTCCAGGAAAGCAAGATCAGGGTTTAATTCCCTCCCTGATTTGATGGGATTCAAAGCCGTATCCCCCTCAAGAATGCTGCAACCGTCAGGCTACAAAATGCTACCAAGTGGATGGAAGCATCCTATGAGCAGACCCAATTCATGCTTTTGCTAAGGAGAAACAGGAATTCAGATATTGCTTGTGCTCATTCCTCTATTGATGAGCTCCAAGCAGCTCCCTTGCAAAGGGTCTTTCTGTAGACCAAGCTAAGACAGCCTGATGCCTCAAGTCACTCATCATTGAATCCTCTTTATAGGGGAACTTAACTCTTTTCCCTGACTACATTACAAGGAATATAGTGGCCTTAGTTTGACCCTCCAAGTTATCCTAACGGGGTTAGTGCCTAATTTTATAGTGTTGCAATATTTGATTTGTCAGGGTCTAAATGGCTTCTTTTTGTCTCAACCTTACTGCACAAGACCCTTAAGAGATTCCTGTAGTGTGGAGATAAAAATGTGTTCCCTGTGGCTATATGGAAGTTTAGATATTTTTTTTCTGTAAATATGTCCTTTGGCTTTATGAATGCCTCCACAGGACAGAACTTTGTATTAACTACCCTGCATCAAAATCAAAAGGCATTCCAAAGAAAAACTCTCATTTCTAACCCAAATGCATGAAAAATTAGTTACTTCATTGACTGAAAGGCTACTTACTGTGGGATCTAAGCATGTTGTTTACTTCTGTAATTGCCATATCATTAATTACTAATTATCTTATTCTGTGTCATATCTGTGGATGCTTGGTGGGTACCCTTAGTATTTATGCGTATGTACAGATTCTTTCATCTTGAAGGGGGGCTGTTTACAGTCTTACATTGATCAACATTTTCTTTCACAGAAAGAATTTCTTGCACAGATTCAGGGCAATTATTATGGGTTTAGAAACAAAATGCCTCTGCACTGCTGGTATTTTCAGAAACTGGATACAGATCAAATTCCTGGCAAATAATTCCAGGCAACATATTTGTGTTCCATTTATTTTCTGCCATTGCAGTATATGTTCTCCACTGTTCACTAAGGCTGACATCTATTTTTTCACATTGCTGAGACTTTTGCTTCACATCAACATGTAAGACAACTGTCAGTTAGCAAGACTGGCCAGCTTTCTACAAATCTCCCCTTCTTGCTCAGACTAGCTCACTGTGTTCCTGTTATCTTGTCAATTTTCTATTGACAAATTTTGTCCTCATTCATATCAAAAAAAGTCAATGGAGTTTATTACTTGTATGGGAGAGTGGAGTATTATCCTAAATCCTCAGTGAGTATTCAGGAGTTACTACCCAAAAACACCACTGGAAGTTTACATGTTTGGATTTTATAGCATGTCTTTCGGTGTCATGGACAGAGTGAAAGACTCAAGCTCCATCTCCATGCTGTTAATGATGTGACTGCAGCAGGGTAGGAACATCAGGTTAGCCCAGGTGTATCTATATATGTTTGACATCAAAAGCAAAGGAGTCATAGAGGCAGAAAATGAAGCCCATAGCTTAGGCAAGAAATCAAAGCAGTTGTCCCGAGTTTGGATATATCAGAGCTGCTATTTCAGATGTGTATAACACATCTCCCATTGTATAGATGTAGCCAAAAAGCAAGACTGAGTGCAACATCATTCTGGCAGGAGAGCATGTCACATCTCATGTAACTTCTGCTGGATCACAGAAAAAGCTGCTTGCAAGCACTTTAGTTCTTTCTGTTAATTCAACCCTGATTAACCTGAGAAGAGTTGGGGTTTATGCCGGCTTCTGCAATGTGAGTTCCTAAGAGGGGAAGGAAATACAGAAAGAAAAGCACTGTTATTACTTCACCTTATCTACACCATAACTCTTCCTCCAAACAGCGTTTTATTCTAAACAAAAGAAATTAATCAGAAGTTCAACATTATCCTTGGCCCATCATGTTTCTATGGTTACGGAGCCTGTGTTTTTCATCTGTAGAAACTAGCAAGAATTTTCCCATTTTAAAAGACAGCCGTGCCCTGTCTCTCTGACCCTGCCTTATCAAGGACTGATTATTCTCATTTTGCCAGCCTCATCAAGCACCGCACTGAAAGCATCTCCAAATCAGTCTGCAGGACAAAGCATTTAAATACAAAGTAAGCATTATTTGCAGCAATACTCAGGAATGTCATAACATAAAATAGAAATGTAGGAAGGGATGTAAAACTTTACTCCTGAAGACTTAGCCAGTCTCTATTTTTCAGCAGAATGGGCAAGCCTTTGCATAATGGAGGGCACACAATCCTCTTCCTGCCAAAGGCTGCATGCCTTGGCCTTCCTCTCAAGCTTGTTGCATAGCGCGTGTCAGAGACAAGCCACCAAGCTTCATCTCAGATCCAATCCATCCTAGATACTTTCTCATGCCGTTTGATTTTCTATATAAAGTGCAATACAATGCATATACAAGCATACATATATATGTATATACAGTCACAGTACATAAGCAATACATGTAAACACACACACACACAAGCCACTTTACTACATGAACCACCGTGAGGCACTACAGATCACACACTCTCACCCACAACCATTCCTTTCTATGATAAGAAAGCATGCTTATGGATTAAACTTAAGCTTCCCTTAAGCACAAGCTTGCCATTTCCTTAACATCCTCTAAAAATACTACTTCTTTTCTCTGCTCTACTCCCCTGTGAAGAAAAGCAACCCTCCTCAGAAAAGAAGCAAAGCCCATCCCTTCTCAGGGTAATGTCAGAATTTGGCTGCTGCTGAGCCGGCTCCCTCCTTATTCCCCCCAGCTCCCCAACCTGTGTATTCCTCATTTGCATTCCTCTGCTTCAGACATCTGCAGGATTTTATCTGTTGCTGTAACATTAGTGCAAATTACCACATAAAAACTCAAAGTTAGTTTGGTGCAGTGATCTACTATGACTTCTTCACAGCACGCTTAATGGAGGGTTTTGTGATGACACAGAGAACAACCTGCACCAGTACTGTGCAAGGTGTTCAGTGTGCTTTTGAAAGACTGATACTGCTGCTGGATGATGTATCCATCTCTCTCCCATTTGAGGGGAAAACACATAAGCTCCCCCTAGGCCAATCATGACCACCGAGCCCCAGCTTGCAGGCTTTGCTGCAAGTCTGTCCATCTGGAGTTGTCTGCCTGTAAGCTTTGCTCCTGTGACTGCATCCCTCTAACAGAAACCTCTGCAGGTGGTTTTTCTAAGATTTTTTTTTTTTTCCCCAGAATTCTTTGGGACCTTCCATCCTTCTTGTAAAGAACCCTTTACCAAAATACTACTTCCCTGATTATTCCCCATCTTATTCCTTATTTTTTGCTGGACTACTGCTAACTCCACAGGGAACAACCAGGGCTTAAGGAACCCGCAAGAGTGCCTGAAAGCAGAAGCCTAGGAAAAAGTATAAAGCAGAATAAGAAAATATCCTCCTAAGCTTCATCAGAGGAAATGGGGATTTCCTCTAGTTCACTAAAGGTAACTTCTCTATGTTTAGTAACTCTTACCGTACTTTTCTTCAATGACCCAACACAGGCTCACCTTGAACCCGTGCCAAACTTCAACAATATCCCAGAGCAAGGAGTTCTGGTCTAACTAGGCATGGGGTGAAGCACCTCTTCCTTTTGTTTAGCTTTGTACAAATCTCTACCATGCAATTTCAAAGTGTATTTCTTTGGACTATATCCTCAGTGCTAGTCTGTGTGAATTCACAGTGAAGCAAAGAGGAATAATAAATCAATAGCTGGCATGCTGTGCCAAATGATTGGCACAAAGGTTCAACTAAGCAGAGGCTGGCACAACCAAGATGTCATTTATTTAAGAGAGAGATCAACTAAAACTCACAGAAGAATAAGGTGTTGTTCACCTTTTCTTCTAGACTACAGAATTTAGAAATAGCATAAATATTTAACTGTGAAAAAAGCTTTACCAGGGATGACATTTGCCACAAAAGGGGTAGGAGGATGAGAGCAGGGGTGCCCTGGAGAGAGACATGTCCCAGCCTGTGTCTCAAATGTTGCTGGTTCAGCACAATAACTAAACCCAAATGTTCTACTATTGTTTTACCTTGTGCGCCCAAATCCTTAGAAATATTGTCAGGGCCAGACAGCTGCTCAGCCTAGCTCAGAAAGTAGTCAGGGCAGAACCTGCTGGATAGGGACCCTTCGGGGGAAAGAAAAGGACTCCTCCTACAAACTTTCCAAGATGGGGAAGGATCTATTTCATGGTGCTCCAAAGTGCCATCAGCATTTGTACTACTCCCTTCTACATATTTGTGAAGGAGGACAACCAACCAATTTAATTTTTTTCACCAAAAATGCAGCCACACAAAATTTATAATACTAGATAGTACTTCAGAAATTAGTATTTGCCAAAATTGTATCAACACCCTGCTTCATTGTTATTTATATTTGATAATTATATTTATATATTATATATTATTCTATATATTATAAATGTTATTATTAATATTGGTAATTATAAACTTTAATCATTAATCATTAATGATTTTGTTCCGGATCTTTTTCCCCCTTTTAAATGCTTTTTTTGTTAAGCCATCTGTAGATTACAGCTATATTATGTCTATCAATTTTAGACTGTAAGAGTTGAAATATAACCCTTTCTATAGAATCTGAATAAACTGCAATGAAGGCCAAAGTGTATTTAATGGGTCATTTTTTACTCCTTTGGAGTCTTTGAGGAAGGACGTAATTTTCCAGAAAGTTCTGAGAAAAGATCAATGAATCCCATTTTCAGCTGATTGATGTAAATCAGCAGAGAAAGGCTACCTTCTGTTGACATCCATTTATACTAGCTGTAAATTGGGGGCCATAGCTTTAGTTATGGTTATGGTTAAGGTTTATTTTTATAGCTTATCAAAAGCTTAAATGCAGTTTTAATTAAAAACAAATCATAGTTTGACGATGAAGTGGTTGCCAATTCCTCCTCAATTATCACATTCACCAAACACTAGAGCTAGCTTGTCAGCATTTTGAATTTTCTAAGTGGGAAGAAGGAGAGGAAATAGATAAGATGTCAATTACAGCAAACTGCAATTAAGATTATTGGCAGATGAAGACCCTCAGGGAACTAGAGTCCCACATAGCAGTAAGATTGATAATCAGATGGTCCAACCTTGCACTAAAGAAGTGAATGAGTCATGTTATACAATATAAATTAATCATTTAAAAGAAAAGTTTAAAAGAAAAATAAGATAGAGAAATACACACACAAAACCCTCTCAGTTTTTTTTGTCTTCTAAGGGAGAAACACATTTCTCATCTGATCACAGGTTTCTTAACTGCATGCAGAGCAGGGAAGCCAGGAGCTCCTGGCACACACCAGCCGTGTCCCAGCTCCATACCAGAGTGAGACCTGGATGTGCTGCCTGAATACCATTTAACAAGGGAACCTGAGCATGCAGTCCCTAAGGAGACTAACTGCTCCCCAGCTTAGCTGGGGGGGGATCTGCTGGGCAGCCCTGCAGGGTTGTTGATGGGACCTGTGTGTCAGGACTCACCACAGCACACCCCCGGAAGAGAAGCCCAGATGCTGCTTTTTCCTTCTGTCATTAAACAACAGCAAAAGCAGCCAGCTGACCTCCTATGTAGATTATAATAACAAAAGAGACACCTGAGGGCTGATATTAAAGACAATATCAGAAAGTAGGGAGGCTTCCTGGATTACTGTCTTCTGTGGCAAAATAATTCAAAAATTACTGCGGTGAGAGAGAAAAACCTCTACCCTCTCCTACTGAAGACAATACCTGTTGTTTAAAAATGGCGGCAATCTTTCCACCAGCTGGCAACCTTGTGCAACAGCACTTGTGTCAAGTGAGAAGCATGAAAACAAGATTGTTTCAGTTCATGTTTTCTCCCACCACATCTCTCAAACAATAATGAGGCTGGGGAGAAAGGAAGTTATTGTAGTCTTAATAGCTGTAATAAAACATTCACACCAACGGATACCGTAAGGTTAAACTAGATGAGATAACTCAGTGTTGCAAAGAGCATTTCTCTCCTTCACTGTGTAACCACCACCGAGGCTTTGCAATGAGAGAGATGCTGCGCTGCCTTTGCATTTCTTATTCTGAAAGGGGTGCACAAAAGGGAGTTCTACCCATTTTCCTCCCTATTAGCACTGCCTAAGGGGTCGTATAACTCAGAAATACTCATATGACAACCACATTCTCCCTCTCCTTTCAGCTTGGAGCTCCAAGAAGCTGTGCTGTAATACCATTTTATTCACTAAAGTCTCTTTTAAATCAAAGTAATCTGTTCCTTTCAGTATTCAGAGTCCCATCTGCTTACTCTGGGGACAGGAGAAAATTGTCGTTCCTTTACTCAGCAATAAAGCACCAGCACATTTCAGAGAATATCAGTGCAGTTTTACCGTGACTTCTGCATTATCCTATGTCAGCTAAGTTCCCAATAGTAAAAGAAATTCTGCCTCAATTTTTCTATTGACAACACTGTGGTGACAGGGACCATACAAGCAAATAGCTTTTATAGACAGCCTGATAGACCGTATAGTTAAAGTAGAAGAGATATAAGTTCACATTGTCTCGTGCATCAGTAAAATTAATCACTGAATTCAACTAGCAGAAAATATAATTTTAGTGAAACCTATGCTGGAAAGAATAGAGCTTGAGTTCCAGAACTAAGATGGACTGGCACCTGTGCATAGAAAGAATGAGAAAACTTGGCAATTATTCCTAACAGTCATCAAGGATGACAGCTGCTTTTTTACTCGCCTGACACATTGTGACTTCCAGCATCCACTGCAGATGATGAGGTTGTGCAGGTGACATCCGCATCCCAGTGACTGGTCTTGGGCCACATGCTTAGAGGGTAACCAGGAGCCATGGTGCCTTAACAGTAGGTGGCACTTACTCTGTAGTTTCATAATCTGCTGAAAAACCCCAGTTCACCAGGCACAGGGGGGCACAACATCCTCTCTCATCCCATCTGCAGTGGTGGAAAGCTGTCCAGTGTTAGCAGAGAATGGGAGAGCAGACTCAGAGCTCAGGCTGCTCCAGGCCACATTTACCGCTTTGAGAGAGTTTTTAATTTTAAAAGAATTGTTATAGGTCTATACAGCTAATTAATATTGGCCTCAAACTCTCGAGTAACTTCTCCTTTATTTTTTTTCTTTTTACTAAAACTTATGACACTACTCTGTCTTGGGAACTGACACATCTGCCAGCCTCATGCTGGTGATCCATTACAATAACACAGTGTAGGAGTGACAGGTTCACTTAAATAGTATCAGAATTAACTAGAAAAGCAATGGCTGGCAATTGGTTGGAATTATATACTATATGTGTGTGAGGAGGTTAAGTAAATTTGGAAATAAAGTATAGACAATCAACTGAAAGGAAATGCAGGTTTCCCTCAGTAATCATTAAATTATACTTTCTGAGGGACAAGATGCATTCCGGTTTAGAAAATAAAAAATCATTGTGGTGAGAAAGACTTTCTGTTTAACCAGTGATACAGCACATGACAATATTGTAGTGGATTTTCCTTTATTTGAAATCTTTACATCAGAATTATCTTTCCAAAAGCCACACTGTACCTTAAATGGAAAATAATGGATTCGGTGAAAAAATGTACTGGCTTTACTAAGTTGAGTGGTTAGTTTATTTGATCACTGTGTCTCTCTACAGTTGAAAATATGTAACTTGCTGAATAAAGTTGAGCAAGCTTAGTTAAGTGATGTACGTAGTGATGTACGTAAACTACAGACAAAGGTGTTGCAAACTATCAGGGCAATTATTTCACTAATGACCGATCCTACTTTGTAAGTACTCTGATACTCCAGCCCAGATCTCATCTTTTCATTAAATAATAACATAACAATAGACTTAGGAAATAGAAAACTGTTTATTTTGGTGAAAGCGAAATGGATAAAGTGATGCAGACAATAGAAAAGGAATTAGTGGTAATATTTAAAGATTTTACTCATTTTAGTTCTGATCAAAAGGAAGTTTTAAAGTCCTAAATTGCATTATGCTTCTAGTTATTTTTTGTGTAACTCCTATTGTGCACGACATGAATAGAAACATGCCTGTAAACTGTAAATTACGAGCATCAAAAAGAATAAAGTCGTTGAAAGTTTGCTCCATAAGTCTTCATAGACTTTTGCATTCAGCCACAAGTCAGGGAGTCACCAGGGTAGAGCACTTACAGAACCAAACTTAGATTTAGGTTAACTGATTAGGTTAACCAACTAATTCACAGTCTTATTCAGAGATTTGCATTACCCTCTGGAGTTCTCTGCTGTTTTCTCTTGGTAAGTGAGACACCTAGACTACCAACTTCTAATTTAGGTCCCCAAATCGAGCTTTTGTGTCCCCATCATGTTGAGAAGATGAAAAAAGTTCAAGTTTTGAAGTTTTTAAAAGAAATTATGATAGTTAAAGTATTTCTGCTTATTTTTTAACATTTTTTGAACTTTGTTTTCCAATTTTCTGAAAATGGCAATGGGAAATAGCATCATGGGGGAAATGTATTTAAATGAGTACAATTCATCATGAACTCTATATCCTTCTGAAATTATGTGGCCAATATCTTCTTGAAAGCGATTATTAGGACAGTGGGGGCCTATGAGGTCAAAACTGAGAGCTAGTTATTACCCTAAGAATAGCTCAAAGTCAAAGCCATCTTTTGGCTGTAGCGGGTATCAGTTGATAATTTCAACATGGTCATGAACTAGCTTCCCAGTCACACCTGTCACTGATTTAGCTCCTTAAAAAAGTCCAAAGCAGGTACACACACCTGCTTACACGTTTCTCTCCAAAACAGGATGAACATTGTCTTCCCAACGACGTGGGGCAGACCAGATAGTGGGCAGCACAAAAGCTGCAGGCACAGCACATGAACCTTGCTATTCCATCCCTCCATTTCTCCCCCAAATGTATCTTTTTCCTTTGTCACCAGCTACCACTCCTGAAACCTCCTTCTTCAGGGAGTTCATCCCTGTCTTCAGTCCCTCAAGACACGTTTCAGTGGCTGAGAAATAGACAGTGTCTAAAACATCCTTGTGTCTCCTCCTTCCTGATGGAATAAAGAGGGAGAAGATCCCACTTGCTGTACTGTGCCTTTTTACTAGTCCTTGCTGACCCACTTTGTGATCTGATTGACTAGATTTTCTATAAAAAAGTACTGTCCTCTCTTCTTCCTTGTATCAGTCCAATTAAAGCTTCTAACCTCTCTGAGGCAGGAAGACCATCCTCTGCCTGGCTGGGGAGGTGAAAACCAGAAATGTGTGTGGCAACCTCCCTCCTGTGTGTTTATCCCACATGCAAGGGGCAGACCGTGGGGCTGGCAGCCTCCCCCGATGCTTTGTCTGCAATAACTGCAGTGTCCAAACAGCTCTTGAGATTTATGCTGAGAGTATATGCTTCCCTGGGATTTGACCGATATATTCTGCAGGGCTATCATGGCTTTAGAACAGGCATGACTCACAGTTGTGATGGCAGAAAGCCAGTTATCATGCTAATAAACGCAATATGGAGGAAGTTTCTAATGCTGCTGTTGAAATGTTCTCCTCTATGAAGTGTACTCCATCCACATCCTTATCTTAATGATCTCAGATAAAATTGAATGCCTCTCAATTTAGCTCTTTCCATCCTTCTCTCTTCATCCTCATGCTTTCTTCTTCAGTCATGCTTGTCAGATCCATGTTAAGTGGATAGTCACAGTTTACAGAATACAACCTAGCCTTTTTTTCTTTTTCCCCCCCCAGAATACAATGACACCCTAGTTGGCCTATCTTATGTATATAGTTGTACCATACAGCTTTACAGTTTTATGCATAGTTGAACTTTGTTGTCCTGCATCTGCCATTAAACAGTGTTTGTATAATTCTGCTTTCTCAAACAAAAATATAAAAGAAAATATTTAAAAGAGTAGTTATGCAAAATTTAATAAAATATGCTAGAAACCATTTATTTACACCTATAATGAAAGCACATAGCAGAGGTTATCTTGAAAAAATGTACAAACATGTATTTACATCATACTAATTTTTAAGATAGTTGTTATTGATAAATAATATTTAAACCTGGTTATAATAAATACTTTAGGAGCACATTAATAATAGTTACTAATAACCATTATGGAATTAAAATATTTTGTTTTCTGTGAGTATATTTATACATTCATCAATGATCACTGCGTTTAAATGACTTCACTGTAATTGTACATTCACCCTTCATGCAACCTTGTCTTTTTTTTCATACCATTTATTTATGCAATATATACTTTATATCATTTATGACAAACGTTTCCCCCACACTTTTCAGCTACTTCTCTGGACCATTCAAATCTTTTTCATTTGGATTGCTCTAGGTCAGGCATTGAAAGACCTGATCCAGAGTAACCAAAATCAAGTTGAATATAATCAATCGACCTCAAGGAGGCCAGCAGCATCCCATTCACATTAAAAGTATTCCTTTCTGGCTCCTGTCTGAATCTTGGTATTTCTGAAAACCACTCACCAGTCTGGAAAGGGAAGACACAGAGAGGAGCAATGCAGAGAATGGAGAGTTTTGCAAAAGCCCAGGGCAATGGGCAACCCGCTGGCGCAAATGTGGGTGCAGCTCCTGGAGGAAAGCAGCCTTCATGCCTGGCAGGGCTGGTGTGACCTGCTGCTGCTGGGAGGCATCCATCAAGCATTCCCACAAGTCACATCAGCTTAAGCCACCCTCACCACCACTGGAGAAGCAAGGCTTAATTCAATCTCTTATCTACCCGCAGTGAATACAACTGGGAGTGCTGCTTTTCTTCATGTTTTCCCTCTAACATTTAGCACTTAGGATTTCTGTTTGGCTTTCAGCTTGTATCACCCCTTTTCAGCAAACCCATCCTCTTCTTTCCTTTCTCTCTTTTTTTAATTTTTCATTTTGAATTTTAGTAGTGAAACAGAAACCACACTTAGCAATTCCTCCATGGGTTCTTCTTTCAAGTAGGATTTGCAAAGCCCTGTCCTTGGCAGCAAGTGCTTTCCCCACTGCAGCAAAGCCTCTACTGCTTACCTGCATGACAGCACTGTCCTTACAGGAATCAGGGACATGTAGGAAGATGCAGAGTTTAACACTATGACTTGTGTGAATATTCAGCTTAACTATCTATCCCAAGCTCTCACTGCCATAATTTGAAAAGGCTCCCATATATCGTGATGAAAAAGAAATGTATATGGCTTTCTGGGAGATGTCTAGCAATCTCACTTCAAGTATTATCATTTCGTTCTTACACTTTTCAGTATTGTTGTTGCTGCTTGTAGCAGATGGCTAGTTTATATCTTTCACCCTTTGCAC
The DNA here is from genome assembly GCF_000699105.1 of Pygoscelis adeliae. Taxonomy (NCBI): domain Eukaryota; kingdom Metazoa; phylum Chordata; class Aves; order Sphenisciformes; family Spheniscidae; genus Pygoscelis; species Pygoscelis adeliae. Next base: position 1,545,195 of record NW_008825557.1, read on the forward strand.
AGGAATTTTTGTTGTTGTTTGATGAAATAACTGGCTTTCAACAGCATTTTTAATGTAACTGATGTACTTTTCAGGAGATGGGTGAAACTTAAAAATGTTTGTTGAAGCAAAGTGTCTGGTCACAGACACACATATTTAAAATGAGGAACATGTACAAGGCAATTTGGGTAGGATGTTCAGAACAATGGATTGAAAAAAGCTGCTGTTTATAAATGGCTATTTACATAATCTGCCATTTCTGTTATCTGCAATATTCTGCACAACAAAATTACTGCGAGCAAATGAAGTTTAAATGTCACTATATGAACTAATCTTAGCCAAAGCATAAGAAATTTAAATTAGCTCATCGTTAAAGCAGCTTGCATGACACACTTAGAAG
>NW_008825557.1:1545622-1549805 GCF_000699105.1 Pygoscelis adeliae
TGATCTTTGCTCTTCTGGTAATTTGGCCATCCCCCTGTATTTTGAAGGTGAGAGGTGTCATTCTTAGAAGGTGGCACACCGGCCTGCCAAAATAATGCACATCTCACACGGGGGACCCACCTGCAGGTCACCTTATGCTTCAGTTTGAACTATTGAGAAAAGAGGATGTTCTCCTTTAACTGCACAATAATTGATATTGTCACATCTGGGGCAACTAACCAACAAGGAAAAAACATTGAGGAGTATGGGTTCAGTCCCTGCAAGTGTCTGCTGGCCTGATTCAGCAAAGCAATTAAAGCTATGCTAAACGGGAAGCATGTGAGTAGCCCCACTGAAATGCAAAAGTACCTTGTGCTCTTTAAAATAAGCACATGCTTACAGTCTCTGATGGATTAAGGCAAGAATGAGCACAAGTTTGTGGGAGCAAGCCTGTGTTTTGCCCTGTTGGATAACAAAGTACTTGTTCAGCACTGTGGGTCCCAACATGCTTTCTGAATGAACCCACACAGTATCTGTATTACTAACAGTATTTGGGAGCTGGGATAGACAAACACAAAGGCATGTGTTCTGACAAGCCGTCAGCAGTCTTTGCAGCAGAAGTGATTTTTAATGAAACATGGTAGGGAGCCCTCTCATGAATAAACCATAACCCCCATCTATGGGAGTTGTGTGGGGCAGAGAGAAATAAGATGGTGCTGGATGATTCTCCCCATCTTATCAGTGCATGTCTTCTAGTTGTCAAGGGCAGTCCACTGCATCAACTGATGTCCCTAGTACAGCCTGTGCACCCCCCAAGATCTCCTCTTCCTGTCTTTCTTCATCTCCAATATCATTACCCACATGAAGACACTCTGTGAATCTTTGCTCCTGTGTCACACCAGACATGTGCACTTGGTCACCAATCCTTGGGGCTGCTGCAGGTAATAAAGTCCCTTCCTTACATCCACTGCGGCCTTAATGGCTGAGGAACTCAAGAGGAAGACCTGGCTCTTAGGTTACAGCATCTGCTTGTGGACACTCAACACTCATTGCAGAAGCACATGGACCATAGGACGTTCAAGCACAGCCTTCCTCTCAGAGATCTCATGGAGATCAGCATAGCATGGGCAATTATGTTCAGTTGCAGCCAAGACCCACGCCTGTATACCTGTGTCCCTCACCTCTTTAATTCTGGATCCACACTGTGATTTAGTTTGTACAAAGCCAGCTCAACCCACCTGACGTACTAGGACAGGGGAAGGGAATGAGAGAGAGAGAGGAGCTTTCTAATCCCCAAATCCACCAGTATGAACACTACTTTTGCAGATGTTGACCATGGTTCTTTTTTCCTCCTATATAGGTCTTTAAATATGTTCATGTTGTACCATCCCATACACATCTTTTTGTAATGGGATCCATATATGACTCCATAATAATGACACAATTACGGAGATAAATAATGAGGTTACAAAGTCTGCTGATGACACTAAGGTAGCATAGACAACTGCCACTGTAAAGAGGTGCAGAGACACCTTATTGTCCCAGGTGACAGGATGAAAAAATGGCAGAGGAAATTCAGTGTAGATAACCAACTAACACTGCACTCCTAACTTTATATATCAAAAGGATAAGCTTTGAAACAACTATTTTCAAGCAACAAAATTTGGTGTTATACTAGATAGCTTTATGAAAAGTAAGATTTCCCAGTCTTTAGAGGACCACTTCCCCAGAGAGGAATAAATTTACTTGTTATTATACATAGTCTTAAGGAGCACTTCGTAAAATAATTTGTTGTAAGAGTATTACAATCATACTGTAGTAGTTTTGTATTTAAATTGATATTGTGAGATAAAACAAATGCAAATTGTTTTATTGGATTATTTCCTGCACTTTATCAATTCCTTGTCAGGTTGCTTGTAAAGACTATGGAAAAATCCTGAGGGTACCATAATTACATTTCATAATACAGTAATTATATGTGCATAACTTTAAAAAGGAGAAATCTTTAGGGATATCTTCCTTTTATAGGCTGTGGTATTACCACAATCATCTACAGTCATCTAGAAATTTAAATAACTAAATGTCTGAATTTGCTCCTGTTTTTAACTTTTCCCACTAACCGTGTCACCGTGATTTGTTAGTACATATTTTTATACCCACATATACAGAGCTTTCAGAGAAAACCTACTTACAAATTATTAATATTTTGGATTAAAATGACAGAATTAAAATCAACCTTTCCTTTTAAAGAATAACTCTTTTAAATAATAACTCTTTTAAATGCTTCTTTCTCTTTTTTTTTTTAATTAACCCAGTACAGCAGCAGTTACTAGATCAGTACAACTGAAATGAGTTTTGCTTTTCTGCAACTGCATTACAGGACTAGATGACCTCCAGAGTCCCTGCCAACCTGAGTTACTCAATGGCTCTGTGATCATTGCTTGAGAGTGAGCCTGTGGCTAACTATAACCGTCAGACCCTTTCCTGCCCTGCCAGTATTCCCCCCAGTGGTTAAATGCACTCTTTGTGGGAGGAAAAAGACCTGGCCAACATTTTTAATTTCCACCCTTCTTTGTGAGGAAATGAAAAGCCACGGTCTAATCCCAGCATTATAACCAGAGTCTGAAATAGGTCTGAGTCTTATATCAGTCTATCTTGTTTACTTTGGCTGCCTTTTACAGTGGCATGAGTGTGAAATGAATCATGCCCTCTATTTTTTATCGCCATGCCTACAGCCAAAGTCAAGTGACACAGATCAGCCAACACAAAGGGGGCCAACATCTTAAAAAGCAAACTGCTAAGTTACTTCCATGCCCTGCTCCCAAGCTGGAAACTGAATATTTCAAGGCTGAGATGAATAAAACCAGGAATTGTGACAATCATAAGGGCTCTGGCAGAGAAGAGGAGGATCCCCGAACAGTGCATGTTGTCTGGTCTCTGTGCCTTTTCAAGTCCTGCAATAGAAAATTGTCATACTACTACCTGTTACAGAAAGGAGTGGTAAAAATCAGTGGAAGAGGAATTATAGCTTTCCTTGGACTGCAGTTTTATTCCATTGTCCTGGTTTCGGCAGGGATAGAGTTAATTTCCTTCCTAGTAGCTGGTACAGTGCTGTGTTTTGGATTTAGGATGAGAACAAAGTTGATAACACACCCATGTTTTAGTTGTTGCTAGGTAATGCTTACACTAGCCAAGGACTTTTTAGTTTCCCATGCTCTACCGACTGAGAAGGCTGGAGGGGCACAAGAAGCTGGGAGGGGGCACAGCCAAACTGGCCAAAGGGACATTCCATACCATGTGACGTCATGCTCAGTACATAAACTGGGGGAAGCTGGCCGGGGGGGCCGCTGCTCGGGGACTGGCTGGGCATCGGTCGGTGGGTGGTGAGCAATTGTACTGTGCATCACTTGCTTTGTGTATTATTATTATTATCATTTTATTTGAATTATTAAACTGTTTTTATCTCAACCCACGAGTTTTTCTCACTTGTGCTCTTCCAATTCTCTCCCCCATCCCACCGGGGGGGGGGGGGGGGGGGAAAGCGGCTGGGGGGGGGGGGAGTGAGCAAGCGGCTGTGTGGTGCTCAGTTGCTGACTGAGGTTAAACCACGGCATCCATTTAATTGAACTACTCCACAAAACTGAAATAATAATGTTATTAGCCAGTTAAGTGATCAAAGGCTATATTTATGTAATAATGTTTATAAAGCTTTAGCATAACAAAACTCATTCAACACAGTGTTTGTCCTGCTTAACATAAACATTTAACTACGTACTGATTCATTTGTCCTGCTTCACCATGATAAATGGAGACCTGTGCCTGTCCATATGTAATGAATCTCTGCAGCAAAGGCCTTCATACAGTGAAAACTTGTAACAGTGTGTGTCATTGCAGTAAACAGTATTAAAAACTAAAGGAGAAAAAGCAACACAACCAGTCTTAGAAGACTGTATGGTGACTGTTTACAGATTTATACTAGAGTATTGAGTTTTGGTATGTGAGCACACACAAGCATAAGGATTTCAAATTCTTATAAGGAAGGCTCTGCAGAGGGACCTGGACAGGCCGGATCGATGGGCCAAGGCCAACTGTATGAGATTCAACAAGGCCAAGTGCCGGGTCCTGCACTTCGGCCACAACAACCCCACGCAGCGCTACAGGCTTGGGGAAGAGTGGCTGGAAAGCTGCCCAGCAGAAAACGACC
>NW_008825557.1:1550554-1580823 GCF_000699105.1 Pygoscelis adeliae
GCGGCGGCCTCCATTCAAAGTGGATTCAGGAGCCAGATAACAACACAACAGCCAAGGGCTATTGTGAGAAATACACCCGCCTAACCACAGTTATCGGTATGCAAATATGACTATGAGTCAATCGTCTTACCCCTATAAATAGTGAGCAGCCCAAGAGCCCTTTGAGCTCTCCTGCATGGTAGTGGGCTGCATGGTGGGATCTTCCCTTGAGTAGGGATGCCTCTCAAGGTTATACCTTGCTGTGACAGATACTTGGTAAGTGACTAATAGCATGCTAAACTTTGAAATCTTAGCTAAGTGATATAAAGGATTAATTGTGCATATAAAATCCTTTAGATATAAACTGTTGACCAAGTCTGGGACTAGGATTGGATCCAGCCACACCTAGACTCCTCTCTGAGAAGGAGTCTAGAAAGCAAGGGGGTCCTTTCTGAACCTCATGGTTCAATGGGAGGGTCTCCACGACAGTTTTGTCTGACCCCGTCCTCTTTGCAGTAAATAATCAAGTGTACCTTGCCATTGCATCTTGTTAAATCACTGTCGCTTTTACCATTGAACTCTAACTCACTGTTTTGTATCAATGAAGTGTATTGTTGCTTCTCTCTTATAAGTGAAGTGCAGTCTCGCTTCCATCCATGACAAATGCATAAAATAAATGTGTCCTAGAATACTAGATTAATGGGCAAGTAAAGGCTAAATGTTAATTTCCAGCAAAGTGAATCAACAGGTAGCAGAAGATAAAGCTCCGTCCCTCCAAGAAGTATCTGATTCATGAAGAAATGAAATGTGAGCTAAATAGAAAGCCCTCAGGTAAAGAAGGTGGGTACAGGCATCCATTTACTGGGCTACTTAAAAAATTTAGAGACTGAAGACTAATTTTTAATTTCACTTTCATCAGCATAAACTCAAAGAAACTCCCCTGATTTCAGTGGAGTTGCTCCAGACTTTAGTATTTTTAATGACATGTCTGTCCTTCAACTCTCCATTTGTCAGAAAGATCGCTCTTTTTCCTAAACCCTGAGTACTATTGTCTGGTTTTCAGTGCTGTAAGAGTTTTGAATAAGATCAGTATTTCATCTCTTGATGTTCTTTTTAATATTCCAGGCTACCAGATAGTTTCTGTAATGTTCTGTGTGGATGCTTCCATAAACTGTCCTTATTCTGAATTCACTGAACAGGTGTTACTTTTATACACCTGCAGATGGTAAGGCTACCAGAAAGGACATCAAAGCAAAGCTAAATAGCACTTCTGATAATATAATGCTGATTCCTCATTCAGCATACAGCTCTCATGAGTAACTTCAGAATGGGCAGGCTCCAAATGCTGAATTGAACTTAGATGGAGTAGTGGAGAGACAGAGTTAGGAGGAATAGTCCAGGAAGTGTCCCACTTTCTACAGAAAGATATGTTTTTGTTTTATACACAGGAAGATATACTTACCAGAGCCTCGCAAAAAACTTTTCAGAAAAAATAGCCTCATATAAAAAGATATTTTTAATTTTGGTAACAGAACAACTTGGGGATTTCCTTTATTATTTCATTGCTATGTTTTGTATATATTGTGTTACAATATTAAACAAAAATCAGAATTATTCTCTTTGATATGGTTTGAGGGAGACAAGACAAGGCCGTGACTTGTGAGGAAAAGGACTTCTTTGTTTTGATTTATTGGCTGTCTGGCTGAAGGTGTCTCCCCAGCACTGGTTATTTTCATGCTTCTGATAATCACCATTTTTCACTAGACAATGTCTTAACTGCTCACCCTCATAAACAATTGCAAAGGGTCAAACTGGTCCACAAGCTGCCATGATACAACCTCGTTACCTTAGCCTAGTGCCTTTTTGCATCAAGAGGAATGCGAGCTTCTTGTAGTGCCTTAGAGATGCCCTTGCGCCCTTTGCCTCCTCCCCACCGCAGTTCTGCTGTTGGAGGCACCTGCAGTTCAGGGAGGTTACTTGCACTACAGGAAATTAAAAACAGCCGTTTCTAAAGCTATACTGGCAGTTTTCATGGACTGGCTAAATTTCTAAATGGGATGAAGAATAGGACAGAGGTTATGGTTTTCACAGCAAACTATAATAAAAAGTTATGTTGATCTGAAGCAAATGGAATTGCAGTTCTACTGCATGGTCAAACAACAAGATGCAGCCTGCACTTTGGATTTAGGGAATATGTGACAGTATTTACAATACATGGTAAGCATTTTGAACTAAGTTATAGTAGTAGCCTCCATGACACTAGGTGCTATTTGATATGTGCCAAACAAAGCAGGTAGACATTAACGAAGCCTTAAAACATGTAAGCAAATAAAATTATAAAAATCTAATTTTTACCTCTTAAGGCATATCATATATGATTTATATCATAAATCTTAAGGGCAAGATATGCAGAAGACCAACAGTTATTGATTTAATTTCTTAGGCTCAGGTGCTGAGAAACTTGGACATTTTTATTTTTAGAATATGCCACCAACAGATCAGTTCCATGCATAATAAAGTAATAAAATACTTTTTTTTTTAAGGACAATATTTTTCCAGTCCTAACTATAGGAAAAATTTTCATTGCTTTAATGATCAGATCCAACTAGCACCTTTTCTCTCAAAAATAAAACTACAGTATTAAAAGGGCAGTGGGGTTACAAAGCCCTGCTTTCTCTCCCACTATTTGGCACGAGGCAGTGACACAGCTGATAGATGTCATTTACCCTACTGGCAATACTTTTGTGTCAGAGATCACTCCCTCTATCTACAGCCAAGTCTGAACAAGAATACAGCATTGGTTTATCTACGAATTAACATCTACATGGCTGTTGGGGATTAAAGCACATAAAGAGTAAAGTCATAGCCATGGAGACTCTGGGGAGAGAATACATATATTTACTCAAATTTGGGTTAGTCGGGATACATGATAAAAAATCTTCACTTCTGATGCTTTTTGTAAAAAGATGTAAATAACTCTACTTTGGTCCTCAACTCAGTCACATTATCAGCCTTGGATCCAAAGGTACTTCTATTCATCAACTAACAGTGATCATTTTAATAAGCTTTCTATCAACGTTGGCCATAAACATTTTACTCTGCCTGAATGACTTGTAGTGTTCTAAGGCTGTAAGGGAATTGTCTGAGACAAATCATAAAGTGCAGTCTGGCCATTCACAGCAGGTATGGTTTGTCGTGAAAATACCAAAGAAGAATTCCCAGTTGATTGTTAGTTATATTAAAATGTTATTACCTAATCTAGAGTTTCCAGGGAAGTAGAGAGAGAAATAACCTCTTGATTTCCAAAGTTACTGGCTCCCCAGTATAATGCACCAGAAATCTGGATAAACTATATTCTGAGGATTCTAACCAAATATAACATTTCAGGCAAACAACATAAGTCATAGAGGTATATGGTGAAATGAACCTTCCTCATTACTTGATAATGAACATTAAATAAAGAAAAAGCTAGTTTAATTCAATTGAACTATAGTTCCTGAAAACTGATGTTATTTATCAAGTCCAGTTGGAAACAACTGTAGGTCAGTACCTAGACCTGAATATCCCTGCAACCAGCTGAACAGGCAGACAAATTTGTGCAAATACTCACATTCAAGGCCAATTTACATTTATAAGCAAGTCCTGAATATGCACAGATACGAAGTCTTGGAAAGGGAGTTCTGTATTCATATGCTTGGTTATTTAATACACAAATGCAATACCAGCTACATTAAGCAAGAAAGCATAATATTTTATTAGGCAAGAATAAGAGCATACAAAGGGAAAGGAAGCGTTATTATCCCAATTTTACAGAGCATGAAATAATGAACAAAGAGCTTAGCAGCTTATCTTGGGTTACATAGGAAGTCTGTGGTGCAGGAAAGAAATGAAACCAAGTCTGCCTGCTTCACCCCCATTTCTTAGCACAAGATAATCCCTCACCTTTAAGTCTGCATATCTGAAATCAAAGGCACACACATTCTTTCAGACTAAATCAGGGAAGGTTTGTACAGTTCTGTTCTTGCAAGTAGTAAACCTTTAACTTAATCTATAATTGAAGAGGCAGCATTTCCAGGAGGCAAGCCCATGCCAGGGCACTGGTTGACTTCAGAATATGGCTACTCATGAAATTTTTAGTACTTTTTCTAGCATCACCTCTGTGGTCCTTAAAGTTTTCCATTTGAACTCACTGTGTCTAATAAGACCATGACCAGAAATAATAGGACAGCAAGAAAATGAAGCAATAAAGAATACTGCAGAAATAGTCCAACCAAGAGACCACTAGCTTTTACAGAGCAGAACAAGAAGCATTACCTAAGTAGACCTAAGGCCACAGGTTTGTAAGACGAAGTAATGTTGACAGGTCATTGGCCAATGTGAACTCTTCCTGGACATGTCTCCACCGTGAACCGCACGCCCACACAGGTCCCTGTTACACAGGTACCTAGACACCAAGACTGAGGGACCCACTGGAGTGCCCTGCCTGGCCACTCTCTTCCCTTTCTGAGAAAACCAGGGTGCACAGAAGAGTGATGTGGTCAGGTTTGCCCTGATGTAAAGTCTGCAGGTGGCCAGACTGGGCATAGCTACCATACTACAGCCTTACAGTACACACACAGCTGCTAAGGCCCAGATCTTCCACCACATCTCCTGACTTTTGCTTATGCTTGGCCCATCTCAGCACTAAGACTTTTTTTAACCTTTAGCTGCTACTAAATCTTTGTGAGAAATAGTTTCACCATCTGCAAAAAAAACATATCAGGAAAAATAACTGTATACCTGAAAATACAATTTTTGAATTGTTTTTCCCCCAGTGTAAGACACCCAAGGTAAAATAAATGAACTTGGGTCTAAATGAAAAACAAAATTATGAATGTAACATATCTGTGTTTTTATGGCTTAGAATAATTCCATGAACTACTGTTGCTAACAAAACAGACTTTGAGATCGGACAATACAATGGATTACAGAGCAAATACCACTGAGTTAGAGTTGGTGCTATAGAAGTATTTTAGGAATGGGGAATCCACACAGGCAGTTTCCATTAATATCAGTGACTTATCAGTGCCATTCTTTGCTTGTTTTCCTGAATGGAATGAGAGTCCCTGCTAAGAAGAATAGATTCCTCACCTCAAAATGAGCAATAAAAAACTAAGCACAAGAGTCATACACTCTGCATATAATTATGTGTTGCTTGATCGATGTTAACAGAATTGCACTAGCTGATGAGTTGGTCCCTTATAAGCATAGGACTGCATAACCTCAAGATTCATATATTATACATAGCTGGATAGATAGAAGTATACAACTATTCTACGCATACTTTATCATTGCTACTACTATTATTATTGTCTGTTTCCCTGTCATACACAGGAGACATAGCTCTTCAGTTATCATATGGTCTTTACAGAGACTAAGGCAGATTTTATTTCTTTTTACCCTTTCCACTTAATTTTAAAGAAGCTCTCACCTTCTGGAGACACACAGAAAAAACAACTTCTATGAAATTTGCATTTTCACAGCCCACAGAGCTCTTTGACCAAGAAAGCCCTATTGCAGTCAATGGCAGTTATCCACCCATCAGTCTTGCACAGGGCTGCAATTCTGTTTGCTTCTGTATCTGAGGCCTTCAGAGAGGAGCTCAGGTACGTATGGAGAGTGTTTCAGTCTCTCTGGAGTCTAAGTGGAAACTTCATTTAAAATTGTTTCTATTCTTTCTGCTGCAGCATCTTTACTTGAGCAGAAATGTCGGAGCAGTCTCACCCGCCTAGATGCCGCACTCCCAGGACCTCCCACTTCCCGCGGTTAAGTGCTCTGCCCTATCTGCCTGCCAACTATTAGCTGATACCCAGGGACCTTCCCACCACGTCTTCCAGTCCATTAGAAGGAATACCATAGATTGTCAGCTTTAAAGTTCTCCCTGTTTTAACTAAAAACAAGTCTACACCCCTTGCTGAACTTCAGGAGCTTACCACATTCTCGATATTGTTTTGCACCCCATTTAAAAATCTGACAAATTCACCCCGGGTTGTTACAGGGCTTTCTATTGCTCATTTGACTCCTCCGTGCTCATTTCTTTACCCTTAGCTCCTCAGTGAGCCCACAACCTTGATTACAATTTTCCCAGCTGCCATGGGGGCCGCACAGCTGCCTTCGGTCTCAGGAAGCACTGCTCTGCTCTGACCTCCTTGTTACCGGATTCTTCTGTCTCCCGTGTCTTCTTGGTGTGGCTGCCTGTCCTAAGCTCATCAACTTTTTCTGCTCAACCTCTCTATGACTTTAAATCCATGAGTCTTAATGACTTCTAGTCAGCTCTCAGTCCTCTCCCACTTTGTCTGCCCTTTAGTTTGCTAATGTGGTAGTTGGTCCTGTCTATGTTTGTCTCCCCCACCTTTGGTCATCACCATGGAAACCATCTTCATCTTGCCTGTCACTCAAGCCCATAGCACAGCCAGCACCTTTGCCTAGAGCTCCGAAACACCAGCAGTTTTTCTAAATAATATTTCTAATTTATGGTCTGTCTTACTATCCTGCAGCTAAATACTTGGCCAGATTCTTATGATCTCAATATTTGATTGCTGTGACATATTTTTCGCTGATTTTGACCTGTGTCTTCTTGCCCAATTGTACCTATTAAAATTCTTCTTCAAGGAGCACCTTCCTGGCTTGTGGCTACGGCAGCATCGCTTTCCTCTCCGTCTCTCCATGGACTCTCCTTTTGCTGTTCTCCAGCTACACACCATGTGTCTTGAATTCCTCCCAGCCTCTGTCTGTTCCACCCGAGCCTCTTCATTGGTGCCAGGAGTTAACTTGCAGCTTTGATTTCCCGTAACACCAGCTGCCACCAGGCACTTGCTAATTTTTCAAGGAGGCGCCTTTGGGTTGTCTCCCCCCAAGCCATGCACGAACCTCCCGACAGACATCTCCAGCAATGGCGGTCAGCACTGGTTGTTGCCACCGCCCTGCCTCGTGTCAAATCTCCTGTTTCTTATGTCACACTTAGGACGTTGCCTTTAATGTGCTCTGTTTGTTGGGATAAATGGGTCTGAACCAGGGCCTTGGGTTCCTGGGCACCATGGTGATGGAAGTAATAATAAATGTTTCAAGATCTGAGTCCTAATTCCTTTCTTGCTGACTTTAATGGTCCCAGTAGACTCTCTCTGAACTTAGATCAAAGGAGAGCAGGAATCAGTCTGTGCATCGTGCACATCGTTTTAATCTGTATAACATGGTACTGGTCTGAATATGGTTTTACAGCATGCAAGGACCATTTATTTCCTACCATGTGCATCTTTAGCTGAGGAAAAATGAAGCGTTGTCACTGAATCACAGGAATTCTTCCTCACCACAAATTACATATAAGTTTTGTTATGATGTATTACACCTTGCAAAAATAAAAATAAATATCTGCACTCACATGTCAACGTGAGTGATTCCAGCTTTCGGGCTTTTTCAGATACCTTTACTCCAACCTCTTAGAATTACCAGTTTAGATTTGCTTAGTACTCTATAAAATATACCCAGGAAAGGTCCACTAAAATATTCATCAAATTCAACATTCGATGACTTAAATAAATCTACAAGATAAAGAAACAAGATAGAGTAAGCAAATGAAACTGAAATGCAGTTAAGTCATGCAGCAGGAGAACTGCCTTAGTCTTAAGTCTTTTCTAAGTGATGGAGTCTTAATTTCTGTACTGGGACAATACATTGTTTTGTGGGGGACTGCTCTCTGCTAACTAAAGGAATTCAATTTATCAAATAAGGTGAGGAAAAAAATTGGGATTTTATATAAGCTCATAGGAGCAAATCTGCTTTGTGTTATTAGGGTGGCAGGTCCATGGTGATGCTTGATTATGACCACAACAACCTGTTTAAAACTCTGGGAACAGTTTTTCGGCTCTATTTCCTTTGTGGTCAGGGTGTTCAACAAATGGTGCAAAGAAAAGATAGTCTGAAACAACCTCATTACTGCTGATGTAACAGCAGTTTAAGAGAAGTCCTCCATAAAAACAAGTCACAACAGCAATGAACTGACCTCGTGGGGAGCTACAGCCCACGCTTAAACAAGTCACACAACAGCACCAGGGATCGCTGGCTTGCAGGGGACTAGATGGCACTGTTTTGCTTAGCACAGCTGCAAACAAATACATTTGCTTGTCTAGTAAAACACCCTAAGTCCTGGCTGAAGTCGCTTTCATCATCAGTATAAACACAAAGGAAAGAAAAGCTGAGCTTAATATCTTTTTATATGAATGAAATATGTTTTATTCTTTTCATGAAGAATTTTGAAGCCTGTATTTATTATAAGGCTACTTAAAGGTAACTGTGCTTTAAAAATAGGTAATCAGGCAGACAGGCTTTAGGTATAAAGAGGTATTACCTACAGGTCAGTACACTCAATTGTAGACTGGTATAAAACCCAAGCACAATAATGCTTTGTAACAAAGTGTAGCTTTTAATGGTTTAAGATGGTTTTAATAGTTTAAGTAATTCTACACCATATTTACTAGTCTGGTAGTCTTGGATATGCTTTCATTAGCTAAATGCTTTAATTCATTATAGAGTATGAGTTAAAACCAAGCTGCAGTAAGCAATGACAGTTATATTAAAAACATTTTTCATCTAAGTGTCGATGTTTTTACGATGAGCTAATTTTAATATGACTGATGGTCTAAGAGGAAGGCAATATCCTGTCATTCAGAGGGAGATTCAAAACCAATTATATATATGAAAAGTAATTGTATGTATGAAACAGAGGAACTCAAGGGACAGACCCAAAGGACAAAAGTGTTAACAGTTAAATGATGACCTTTCTCAGTGCAGTGTGTAAACTAAGATAACGATCTCTGATTAACAAAAGCAGGGTTTAACTCTGCTTTGCTAATGTCCTAGGGTAATTTGTGGACTGCACTTAAAAGCCCAGAGCTGACCTGCCCCTGCAGAGCTAGCTGGAGCCGCAGACCTGCGTGGATGCACCAGCTGGAGCTCACGGGTTTTCCAGCTCTGGTGAAATGAGAAGTGAATTGTTCATCATCCAATTCGGGCAGAGTCAGCCAAATTAACTCAGATCACTTCCTTAGCTGCTCCAAAGAGAATGCTTGTGTGATCCCATCTGTTCAGCAGAAGAGCTTGGGAAGCAAGTATCCCCAGAAGAAAGGCTGCAAGAAATGCTTATGGGTTAAGAACTCCGTCAGTCATCGCAGCTGTTTGCAAAGTTAATGTCCGTGCTTGACATCTTTCCTTTATAGGGTTTGGCTGCTCAGGGGTTGGAGAAGACCTAATGTAATTCAGATTGCCTTTCCTGGACTGCTTCTGTCACTATATGCAATAGCCATGTACATCCCTCACCTCCAACTCAGACTTGGCTTTTCTTTTCTGCCAAAGCTGTTAGGAAGTCTTCACAGAGAGCTTGATGTGTTTACGTTTGGCAAAGGGAGAATCTGCCACATGCCAAATACAAAACTCTTAGGATCTCATTCTAGCACTTCAGCCTTTTATTCTGGAATAGAAAAGCCAAAACAGTGGGTGAGGACTTCTTATCTTATATTTATTCAGACTTCTATAGTATCTTTTTCTACTACATGAAAGAATGCTTCAGACTGTTATGTGACAAAGGATTTGTCTGGTTCATCAAATCTTTTGCCTGGGGACTTTTGTGCCTCCATTGTATTTACAATGAGTCACCTTCAATTTCTAGTAGCTACATTATTCTTTAACAAACCTTTGCCCTGCTATTACTATAGTCCTAATGTAAACTATTCAGCTATGCCCACAATTAACCACAGAATGAATTGCCTTGCAGCACAGAGAAAGAAATTATGACACGAAGACCTTTAAAATGAATTCAATAAAATTGATAGGATGCTTCCAGCACTTTGCCTGGGAGCAAAGCATTTCTCAGGAGGCCCACCAGGTCTGATGCGGGGAAACCAGACTCCCTGCTCACACTGCCTCCCAGCTGGGGCTGGAACACACACATTTATGCAGAGCAGCCTCTTTTCCAGTCTTTGATCCCACATGTCAGATCCAGTTAGATGATGGGCCACTCCTGGGTGTTCAGAGGAACATTCAGTTACTGCTTTTCTTTTTCCCCCCATTGCAATTCTGTTATACATAGCTTTAGTGTTAACAGAAGACATCATTATTATTTAGTGAAGAAAGCTGTGAAGATGGTTTGTAAAATCCATAAAGGTTCTGGGACCATTACACTGTGTTAAAACTAGCTCATCTGGGTTTTCTATTATGATTTTTCTTCTCTTTTTTGTTAATGATGTGGTGTGTTTTAAGCCACTTGAGATCCTAAGTCCTTTGTTGTACAGCTGACAGGAGGCTGATTTAGTACAAGGGAACTAATGATGAGGGGATAAGAAGAAGCAGGCATGCAAAACAGTGGCAGGGATAGCTTTTCCTATGGCAACGAAGGGTTATTCTGGTTGATGTTGTAGAATAATACAGCCTTTGACTTACTCGGCACAGGAAAGGCTGTTGCCCAAGATCCTCCTGAAGCACAGGATGGTCAGGTGTTTCACTCCTGGCAGAGGTGAGGAGGCTAAGGTCAGAAATGCAAATAGCCCAATGGCAGTGAGCACCGTGGCTCTATGTCTCACCGGAGAGGTAATGCTGCAGAGTGCTCCATTTTTGCCCAGGTATCCAAAGCTTATGAGTCAACCATCAAGCCTGTGAGAGTATTTAAGAGTAATGTAGGAAGGGGTTGTTTACTATCTAATACCTACATCTGGGATACATTTCAAATCTCCTTTTTCTGTCTAGAAACTCCTTAATTAAATTAGAACCTATTTTTCTTTATTACCATAGAAAATCAGGAGTCAAGAAAAATGCCATTACCACAATCTTCAGCATAAAATTCTGTAAGCTGGCAATACTGAGTGTATGAGATGCTACCTTCTGAATTACCAATTCATTTTGGGTTATTTTTCTGCCTTATTTCCAGAGTAAATCCATCTTGCTGCCTCACCAGCCCCGCTCCACTTTGCTTATGAGCTCTGACAAGATCACAGCTTGAGGTAGGGTGGTTGCATACAATAGGCAGAACAGGGTTGTGATCATGGTAATTGGCTGAGACATCCAGGCCTGTAATTGCTTAATAATAACCATATCTGGGGTTTTTTGCACAGCAATCCTGTGTTGAAGTTCTTTCTGACTGTTTAGCTAACTAAGAGCTGTGGTGCACAAAGTAGAGCTGCACGCAAATGGTGCGATAAACATAGATCAGATATGTAAAATACTTCAACTGAGGGGTAAGAGACAGCCAGTAGAGAAATTCTTGCTGTGGAAAAACAAGGCTTGAGAAGCCCTTGGTTTCCTGAAATAAAATAGTACTTAACATTTCTTAGGAAATATAGTTCTATATTTCAAATTATTGTTCTATACAACATCCTGCCAGAGAGATTTCAGAGAAAGGCATATTGCCATTGTTAATTTGTGGCCACTTTATAAGTTTTCTGAATTGTTTTTCTGCAAATTGATCTGATGGTGAATCCCCACTCCTGAACATGGTTACTTTATTCCCTCAGTGCTATTCATTAAAGAATGCCATCTGGGTGGGGGTTAGAGAGAGACGGTCTTGGAGAAAAGACTTTTGTGAAATGTCTTCTAAATTAACCTATTTTAAGGACTGTGATTGATTGGCATGAATTTCTGTGGACCAACCACTAGACATGTTAATTTTAGAAAGAGCAAGTCCTGAAGATATTCAGATGACACTTTTTTAATGCAGAAGGAAATTAATGTTTGGGACAGGTTGTCAAGTAGCAGTTGTATCTGTCACCGTCACTTTGTGTGTAATACATGAATTGGACAACTGTACAGAACAAAATGACAGTCCAGATGTGAAAGTTAGACAGAAGGATATACAGACTCAGATAAATCACCTACCTGCCTTTTCTGATTAAATTTTATCATTTTGAATTATATCCCAAGACAATAAGCACGGCAATTATATTAATAAAAATGGAGTCTAGCTATTTTATTTAATATTTTAATGATGAGTTCCTCCATATATGCTTTTTTTTAGCACTGAGGAGTATCATTACAATGTAGAGAGTGCTACTGAGGAGAAACTAAGAGGAATAAAAAGGGGGCCCACAGTAATCAATACAAGGGTAGGAAATCTGGTAGAGGCAAACAGATGAGTTAAAAGACACGGCATAGGTTTATTAGCTACTTAAAACTTATAAAGATGGCTGACATTCATCAAATGTCCTGACAGCCCACCACTTAGTCAGCTGGTTGCTCAAAAGTACTTGAGAAAAACAGATGTTTGCTTCAAAACTGAGTGAAGTTAATTCCTGGTAGCAGAGAGAGAAGATTATGGGTTTCCACATGTAAATCAAAATAGTTATGCACAGAGAGGGTGGCATTAATATGGAATGCAACAAATCCTCAGCTCTGGTGATGACAGGAACGGCGCCTGCACGTTCAGGACTTAGGGACAGATCAAGTAGGTACTGTAGCAAAGGACTGGACTGTGCAGAAAGCAGGTTATACCTGCAGGTTATACTCAGATTCTCCAAGTACTTTTCTGCTTCTGGGGTGATACAAGCTGTGCAAAACGATGATGATGTGTTAAATCAAACTTGTCAATTTATACTTTTGCCCATGGTATGTTGCTATGGACATAAATAACTGTGCAAGGTGTGCATTACAGGAGTGCAGAGACGCACAGCTGCAGCTACAGGAAAGAAAGGAGGAATAAGTCAAACAAAACTAGCTGGCTCGAGGGTGCACAAAGCTGTTAGACTTCATGGTGTTCTCAAACAGACTTTCAAGCTGTACACTTCTCAGTCTGCTTAACAGCACTGTATTTTACAAACTTGCTAGTAGATTAGTCTAAGACAAACAGCCCTAAACCTGTAGCAGCTGATTTCATTCTCTAAGGAAGATTTCTAATCCTCAAGTCCAATCTTTAAAGACTTTTTGGCAATTGTAACATTAAAAAAAAAAACTTGTCCTAGAAATTTCAAGCAGGAACAGAAAAAGGAATTACTAGTTTGATCAATCTTACATTGCATGAGCTTTCCATACTTAATTTTTACCCATCAGCTCAAAAGACTGAATTCTTCCAGGCTGCATCGAAATTCTTTAATTTCTTACAACCAAAAAGGCAGTAATATCACAGAAGAACCATGTTGTTAATATCTGAATAGACTTTGTGGCTCATGTAATCACATTTAAAAAATAAAAAATCTGGGTTTCCATGTAGACCAAATGGCTTATCAACCTTTCGGAAATTTTACCTATAGAAAAGCATCTTCTGCATTCAAATCTCTAAAACCTCAATTTTAAATTGTGTGTAAATAAATAAATTCCTATTTTGTAACTGAAAGTATGTTCATGTTGGAAACTCTGAGGATTCTGCAGTTTTAAAGAAGTCTAAGTCATGCAATGTTTCAAGGAGTTTGTAAACCTAATTAACGGGCAGACTCAAATTATTAAAGGGATTACTTAGAGACACTGGCACTTTATGACCCAAAGACCATTCACACACAAACGTATATGAAAAGAAAAAAAAAACCCAAAACTGGCTGTGTACAAGCTACTATTGTGTGGCAAAGCATGCTTTTTTTCTTTGCAATATACATAATGAAATACAATCCCTCACCAGTTCATCACTTAAAGAGCTAAATCTGATTTTACAGTGAAAATGCAATTTCATCTCATCAGGTTCCATAGTGCTGAAATACTAAACTTAACAATAGAAACTGATGCGATATGTTTAAAATTAAATTGAACCACTGCAAACAATGGGTTTCTTCAGCAGCTGGCCTTGACTGAATATGTTTTTCCACTTCATTTTGCAAAGAAATCATCAAGTCTAATGGCTTTAAGCGATCTAAGTGATGTGCAGGTTGAATGAAAGAAATACGCAATGTCACTGAAAAAATGCCACACACAAAGAAAAAGAAATTATCACATGCTGCACTGAAGGCCTTATCGCTTCCCCAGTCCATCCGAGCAGCTTCTCACCAAAGCAAGGAGCCCAGCCTTAAACCAGAGAAGTCAGTAAAAAAGATTTTGACTTCTTTAATCCCTGGACAAGGCCCAATATCTGAAGAACGTTGTGTGAAGTTAGTGTATGACCTGAAAAGGTGGATACAGAGGCATGACTTTGAATTTTTTATCAAACATCAGATGTTCTGTCAAGAGGAAAGCAGAGGAACAAGCTCTCGGCCCACAGAAGATGCACCTCGGAGCCAGCCTGATGGGCATCTGCAGCCAAGGCCAGCCACCACCCATGGACAGCATGGGCCATGAGCTGAGTGGAGGATGCCAATCGCAGAACGGCCCTGACATCTTCCTGCCCATACTGCTTTCTTCCCTCAGGAGGCATAAGGAGAACAAGGCTGGAGCTAGGTATGCTGGCAATATCTGAGTAATGAGTAACACTGATCAAGAGACTCCAGTGACTGGGACGGGCAGGATTAGGGTTGTGTCGCCCATGACTGCGTAGTCAATCCCTTCTGCACGGCTGCTCACTCCACACAGAAGAGTCGGGCATTTTCCTCTAAAGGGGGAGAGTCTTACAGAGATTTTTATCCACTTTCCCTGGAAGAAGGGGACAGTATAGGCCTGAGAGCGTCTCACTGATATATAATAAAGAAAGGCTTGTTTAAGTCATAAACAGTCATTATGAAAAATTACAAGTAAAACAGGAGGCATCTCAGTCTGAATTTAGTCTTCTGTGGTCTTTTACTTCCTTGCAGATATGGTGAGAAACAGATTTCCTCAATATAGTCAAAATGAACTGATTATTATTTTTTTTCTGTCTACAAATAAAAAATAAAAGGTGAGGGGGAAATACCCAGAATTGTTTGTTTCTTTTAGAGCTGAACTGCCAGCCAATTCCTCTTTTCAAAGCCAGATGGCTGTGAGCTAATTCCAGTGTCAACTGTCCAATTCCTAGATGCCTGTTTGACAATATTTTTCTTCTTTATTTGTTTACTTTAGGAATAGGTCTGCAGGGAGGTTTACGGTCTCTATCATCCTCACTTAGGGGAAAGCCTATGTGAGCAAAGAAAGGGTTAGGAAAACAAAACCTGGGAGGTTTCCCAGGGAAGGCTAATCCTTCCAGGAGAATAATGAGGCGAGTGGCTTATTGAAAGCAAAAGCACTCAATTGCCAGACTGCTCTGGTCCTCAGATGATATGGATATCTGAGCCTTCCCTGTAGGACAGTGAGTATGTGTCCATAGCAGTGTTCTCACTTCAGAACTGAGCTCCACTGCCTTCTTGTTGGCCCTCAAAGCTCTCTTGCTCAGCGACATGCTTCAGAGGGCTCACCTCAGAAGCTACGATGAATTCCGAAGAAGCTCTAGGGGAAGCATGTAAATACCCAGAAACCAGCTCAGCACCCCACATGGGAATCCTGCAACACCCGGGCAGTGTGTTAACATCATTGGTGCAGCTGCTACAATGGGAACCTAGTATTTACTTAATAAAAGTTATATGTTGATGTTTCTAGGTTCACCTTTTCAAAACGTGCCATAGTCTTTTTCTTGGGGTATTTTAGCAATGTTGAGACATCAAGTTTGTGAAGCCTATTAACCCGTCTAAGCAACTAATCCAAGGAACAGTCAGCAATTCAGCTGACAGTTTGTTTAATTGCTTGTAGATATGAAAATGGACCTACAAGAGTTTGTTGCTTATCCTTTATAAAAGTATTTGTAATGCATCAACCACTTATCTGATCAAACTACTCTTATTTTCCACGATCGTACTCAGGGCAGTTGAAAACTGATATGAAGGGGTTTGACTGGTCACGCATACTGCAAGAGATGTTTCACCAACTCCAGAAGAGCGGCTGTGAATGCTTCTAGACTTCCCTTCATGGCTTACAGCTAGTGTTTAGCTCATCATTTCCACAGATATATCAGAATGGTGCTAATAATAATGAAATTTTGCCTTCCCTCTACATTCATGTTCTTGCTCTGGGTAAGTTATACAAATAGGGTGAAAAAATGCAGACCTGCTACACTCAGTGAGCTAAATTAATTTCTACCAGTTGACAATCTGACAGATGATATATCAAGAACACCATGTGTGTCAAACTAAGAGATGTTTATATTTACAAATATAAAGAGACTTTAAAAAATAAAAATATTCACCATTTCCTACCACTCTTACATTAAAAATTAGGCTAGCTTTTTTTTTCTTTCCATGGGGAACACTTCTGAAAAGTTGACAAGCCAGTTGTTATCCCTGGCAGCACAGAATTTTAACTGTTTATTTTTTACATGATTACATTAAAAGCAAAGTCTACTGAAATAATAATGACATAGTTCTCCTGTGATATGACTGCCTTTTTATTTCTAGGAAATTAAAGAAGTGTAATGCAGTCTGGAAGAATGCAGTCTATTGATCAAATGGGTAAAAATTAAGCATGGAAATCTCACACAGCTAACTACCTCCTTATACATCAGTTTATCCTGGTGAAAATAATTTTGCAAAATGACAGCATCTCAGCAACTTCTACATCAAATGTTCCTTTGCAATGAAACAGACAATTTTTCAAACGGCCACCCCTGGAAAGGCAACCTGTTAATTGGGAATCACACCATGATCCTTTTGATTTCTTCCAGCTGTGTTGCTTGCTGGCAATGTTTCTGCAGGTCAGATTATGCTTTGTTTATGTCTGTGCAGCTGCAGTGTTTTCGAAGAGTGTCAGGAGCAGAAAAGGCAAAAGAGATAACAGAGCACAAGAGAGAGCTTGTGCTCTCTTGGGACAAAATTTACGTAGGGCTTCAAAGGGAAGGCTCAGTTTTATATAAGAGGAAAGATAGTAATTTAGGAATTATGTGACTAGAGAGCCTGGAGATAGAGATGAATTTTGGAGCACCCTTTTGGTCATGCTGATGTGAATACAGAGAGTATTAGGGTGAGCGACTATGTTGCCTTGGGCAGGAATTTTAATGATGAGGGAGAGCAGAATTTGGAATGTTAATCAGGAAAAAGCAATAGAAATTTGAAAACAGGTTGATCTTGGGGAAATAGAGACAGTTGTTAGGGAATATGACCCCAATTACATATATTACCTTAGGAATATTTGTACTTAAACCAGACATTATATATTGAATGTGCCATTCTTTATCAGCCCTTTCTGTTATATTAGAAGGGCTATACAAATAGTTTCTTGAAGTTAACCTGAAAATTCCCGTTTTCTTTTTCTTTTTTTGGCAATCAAAGACTTTCTAAAGGCTGGTGAACAAAAGTAATTGGCTTTCACACAGTAAGTAGCAGGGTTTCATTCTGATTTGATAGAGGATTCATTTAAAATTGAGTTTTCAATGCCTTCTTTCTTAAAATGATACAAGTATATACATTTTCTCCACTCTTACATTTGTGTAATCTAATTAACAGTAAAAGGATTAAGCTTTTCTTAAAAGTTGATAAACGTGAGGTTAATGAGCAGCGAAAGGAGCAATCTGAACCATGCAGCCACACTACGTGCTTCTAAATTAACTGTAACCGTTCAGGAAATGGACTTAGGAATCATTGCAGACAGTGCAATACAAATCTCTGATCTGTCTGTGAGAGCAGTTAAGAAGCAAACAAACTGCTAGAATTTAAAAGGAATGGGTGGGAAAGTAATAACGAAAGTATAATAATGCAGTTCTCTGAATTGACAGAATGATGCATCTGGCTCTAGTCTCCCTATCCCCCCAAAAGGTGCTGTATAAAAGTAAAGAGCTCAGAGGTAGCTTATGAGAATAATTAGATATAGGAAAGAGAGATGGGAGAGAATGGTACTGTTTTCAGAGAAGAATTGATACAGGTATGCACAATACTGAATGAAAAATCTCTTTTAAAAAATATTTGTATGTTGTCCCTCTTTCCAAAGCATCTGTATTACGGTGCAACCAGTCCTGACGGTGTCTGCACTCTACATACTTCAGATCAGTCTTATCTACTTCCTAGGTGATAATACTAGCACCAAGAAATCTATATTAAAGATTTTCTCTAAGCCAGCCCTGTGGCCACCTTGCTATTTAATGTGTCTTCTTACATTCGCCTGTGACCTGTCTCCTATACCTAATGAGGCCTATTGATGCTCTTGAAAATAACGCTTATTGGGAATCCAGATCAGTGCATACATGCTAGCAGTAGGTGAGCCAATGACACTGACGTGCATGGTAGTGCTATGCAGATGACACACAGCTCTAGCTATCCTTCAGAATGTTTGATCATGTCGTGTCAGTAAATTGCCTGGTCCTTGGGTGTATTCTCTCCCGCGTAAGGACCAGCAGGCTGGCTCTGAGTCCAGGGAAGGCAGGACAATGTTAGCAGGCAGATGAAATCACTTTGAAGAATTTTCTGTGCAGCCGTCTGTGGTTAGAGGTACATACTCATTATGGCCAATTGAGCCTGTTGCTAAGGCATGCTCTCTCATTTCTCAGTGTCACTAAATTCTCACAGCCAGCATCTCCAACCGGCTTCAGTTGCCTGGGAGACCCCACTCCATTCTGGTGAGCAGCAGCTGGCCTCCCTCACGCACACCTTCATGGCTACAGCATGCTTCTTCCAGGCTACAGAAACCTGCCTCGGCACAAAGCAGGGGGGTCAGTGGCAGAAAGTGCTCTTGCCCATCCCACCAACACCCTGGGTAACTGTGGAAGACCACCATTGAGTTACATGTGCAGCACTGATTTCCCACAGAGTACTGTTCAGGTTCACAGGAGCCATACTTTCCTTAATGATGCTCCATGGTACGGACCCAAACCAGCTGGAAAATCCAGGATGAATATCATGGTTTATACCTCAGGGACAAAATAATTTCATTCCTAAATTATTATGGAGAACTTGGATTTTTCAGGCTTATGAAAATGTGATGAATTCCAGCAGTAAGGTCAGCTGCAAACTTCACCTTGTTGCTTCAACTGCAAAGAAAATATCTTCAAAATTGCCTTCTTTTAAAGTAAACAACAGATTATATAATAAAAATGAAATAAATAAATACATAACCTTAAACAATAATCCCATCAAAGCAAAGTACTGCACTTCACACATTTCTCTCCTTGGAGAACAGATGAAGAGAAGAATGAACCACGTGTAATTTTGGCCAGTTGGGTCATTTAAAGAACTACTGCCAAGAAACTGGGAGAGCTTCACTGTGACTCACATTTTTCTATTAAAATCTCATAATGAAAAACCACACATTTGTGACAGACCTACCTTGGCTCCTCAGTAATTGCACATCACATAATTTCTTGAATCCTTCGGCCTTTCTTATTTCTAAACCAGATTTCTTCAAGCTCATAGCTTCTAGGAAGGATTATGGCTATTTTTCTGAAGAACCTAATTTGCATGAGGCTTTTCAAAAGCAAAAACCAAAAACCCAAAAATATGCAAAGCATACCTTTTGCTATCACAAAATCTTCAAATAACCTAGATCAGTGTTCTTTACATGCAAATAACGTTATCTGATATACTTTGGACCATTTTATAAACTTATTTAGATCCTGTTGAACATTAGATATGCAAGGGATACAGATGAGATACTGGTTTACACCTTCACTTTATCAGAATTTATTGAAATTCAGTTAGGCTTTCAAATTACCCATACAGATATATTTCCTTCAAATAAGCTTGTTTTTTTTTTTTTTTTTTTTTTTTTAAGTGTCCCTTTAAACCTCAATTGTAATCAGGCTTCAGACAAAATTTCCAGATGGTAGTTTCATTCTAGACAATCTGCTCTCTCGAGTGCCTCTCTCTGTAAAGCCCAATGAGCATCAAGTGCATTTATTACATTCTGATGCAACTCCTAGTGCAAGATAAGTTTACTTTTCATCTAATAGTATATCAAATATTTTACATTGTAATAATTGATGCAGTGATTGCAAAATTGCTGTTCAGCAGAGGAAAAAAATGCCATTACAGAACACAGCCAAGCACCCTGACAGCATGACGTGAACCTTAATGAATTAGCTGACAAATGAGCACAACAAGTTCTGCTCAAGTGTGCTCTCTAAGCAGCAATTCAGCAAATCTGCTTTTGACTGTATTTTTCCTTTGCAAGGCTAAAGTCCATGCAAATTAGTTCTCAGCTGGGGTGTCAGGTGAAATATATTGAAAACATATAAAAAGCTGCTTCCAGTCCCCCTTCCCGCTCTGCGTTATGCTCAGCTCTTCCTTTCTGTACACTAAATACCTCCGAGCCTCTCGGCACTAGCCATGCTTTAACACTTATGGGCTGTGACACTGAAAGAGGCAGAAGGGATGGAACAAGGACATTCTGACCACAGCACAAACCAGGCTTTGCTCCTCTGGGATGTGGCTCCCTTGGCCTGTTGTAGCCTTTGTCTCAGAAGAGTCCTGCTGGAGCCTCCCAGGCCCACACTGCACCTGATGAAACCTCTACTACACTGAATCTGCTAAAGACATTTTGAAACTCTCTACCCCAATCATAGTGCAAGTGCTCTGCAAATCTTGTGCTGGCAGATTTTTGACTCAAGAGTAGGATGCAGCCCTTATCTCAACAGAGGATTGCACTTTATTGCAGATAACGTGGCAGAGGAATCAAGCTACATTAGTTCCCCCACCTCCTTGAGGAAGTCCATACACACTTTGAAAATCACAGCTGTAATATTTCTAATCTTAAGCAAGTTTTTCACAACCAATTCAGCACCTGCATTTCCTCCACTCTGTCACAGTATTGGGAAGCCTGGATGGTTGTTGGTCATTCTTTGTGAATTCATGGTAGTCTTCATCACTCTCAGTGAGTCTTCTGTCCACGTAGAGACAGGACAATTCTCCACCGGACCACCAACCCACAGCTTGTCAGAAACCAAGGTCCTGCTTCTGAACCATCAGGAAAGACTAGCAATATGAAACTGTAACTGTAGGATCCAATGGCTTTGGTATGGGATCACTCTTCATGACACTGCCCTCTACATAGCCTGAAGATCTCACATGACAATGGACATAAAAGCCAATATATTTTGGAGAT
This sequence comes from Pygoscelis adeliae, assembly GCF_000699105.1. Taxonomy (NCBI): domain Eukaryota; kingdom Metazoa; phylum Chordata; class Aves; order Sphenisciformes; family Spheniscidae; genus Pygoscelis; species Pygoscelis adeliae. Next base: position 1,571,498 of record NW_008825557.1, read on the forward strand.
GGAGATTCCTTTGCTCTGCTGGTCATTGGCTATAGGAAGAACTTTCCCAGTCTCAGCAGCCCTCACTGTAAAGGTCACAGGGACAAGCAGATCAGCAGCAACCTCTGCAGGATGGTCTTAACTCAGAGTGGAAGGAGTTTAGCCCAAAGCTGCATCCGTATTTGTAGCTCCCCTCAGTTACCATCTGAAGCTAAATTCCCTCATCATCCTCACTATCTAGCCACAGGAGTGCCTGACAAACACACCAGGAATACTCAGGCACGAAAGCATGAGGGAAAGGAGAGAAGACTCAGGGCTGTTCAGCCTGTCACAGCACCCAGGAACTCTCTGCCCAGAGTGCCCCTTGGAGATGACAGTGACTTCCCATCCATCTGGAAGGAGTGCCTCTGGGAAAGCATTTTCAGGAAACTGAACCACAACTGTCACATAGGAGACCACCGACGACCTTGCAGGGAAAGCACTGTAATTGGGTGTGATGGTAGATAAAGGTGAAAAAAAAATGGAGAAGGCCCACGGTCAGGCCACGGACAGCAATTCTCCATTGCAGAGTTCCACTTGCAGAAGAAGCAAATGACCTTCAGAAAGGACCTTTCCCAGAAAGACTGTGACAGAGGTCATATATGTGCATGGAAAAGATGCTGTGAAGGATGACCAAACTTCAGCCCCCAGTACACTTCCAAAGAGGATGGGAGTCCAACATCATACACCTTTACGCAGCTACAAGTCTCTGCTTTCTACAAGCAGCCTGCTAAGGACGTCAAACAGGCAGCATTCAGGCAGCCAGGTAACCTCCACCAGCACCACACCACTGGTGCCTACAGAAGAAATGGCATAGTTGGAGGAGCTTGAGCAACAAGCCAGGACATGATGAATAACAAATATGAACAAGGAACCTGTCCGGGGAAAAGAAGTGGTGGTGTGTGAAGGGTGTGTTGTGTACCTGCAGGTACACTGTGTGCACCTCAGTTATGAGGTTGTCCCACCTCTCTCGGACACCTGCCATCTTTGCCTCTCAGGGCACCCGTCAGAGCTGCAGTCTAGCTCAAGGAGAGCAGGGCTGTAGCGATGAACCCGCAGGAATGGGCCCTGCTCCATCCCTGTTCCATATGCAGATGCAGTCTCTCTTCAAGGCCGGGCCAAGCAGACACACAACACTGCAGTCCAGGACAGGAATGGTGTAAGTGATGGAACCTCATGGAAACGCCATGAGATACCTCCCAGCTGTGGTTGCAGTGGATCCCTGGGGAATTACAGAGGCACTGTAAGAGTGTGTAAAATAGATGTAGGTTGTACTCCAGCCTGGGATGTCCTCAAGAATCCCTACATCAGGAACAGAGGATAATACCTAAATATTCTTCATGGTATGGGACCTGGTTGCTTCATTCATTACCTCCCTTTTATGTTCTGTCACAGAACCTGAGTTCAGACGAGTGATTTGCTTCTGCTGTTGCTGTTGCATGGGACTTGTTAGTGTACGTCTCTTCAGAGGGGACCTTTGCTCAGGGAACCTATTCCTCACGTGACACTCTGATGTCTTCGCTTGTCAGAAATACTGATAACTGCAAGCATCTATGACTTTTATGGCATATCTTAGAATTCATTTTAGAAGTTACTTCTGTTTGTATGTCATTTATATACCTACTGAAAAGACAGCATTTAGTCATCAGCTCTCCTGGAGATAGCTGCTTTATAAAACAATAAAATAAATACATTCCAGAAACACTCTTTTCCTTTTCTTATTTTGATGATGGTATATACATAAAGCGAATGAAGAATTCTGTCATGTTGAGAATAACGGATGAGTTCATGAGTTCATCTTTTTTTTAATAGGTCTTCTTGGTTTTGAATTATCTAACAAGTTTCATAAAGTGAAAAAGACAAGACCAAGGAGCATTTTGGCACTGCTGCATACATATAGCTTTTGGCCTGAATTCATGTTTGCCACTGAAACTTTCCATCTTTATAGAAATGATGTGAGCACTTTGGTTTGTTGAGGTAGTACACTACCTAATGTATCAAATGAATGAGGTGGCATTGTAATAACACAGCACATCAGCAGAGTTAGCTGTCTCTATATCAGGTCTTGCATCATTACACCGGAAAGCAATCAGAATGCTGCTTGAAAGATGACACTATAGGCAGGAAGAAAAATTCCTGAAGTGTGTTTAACAAGAATTCATAGGATCAAAGTAAACCAAAATATATTGACAGCATCTGTTACATGATGCAAGGTAGAAGTTCCAGCCTTACATTAGCATGTAGCCTCTTGAAACCAATCCTACAGCACCTCATGAATAATCTGGCATACACTACATTTGCTTTATATATGTATATTTTTAGCCTCCAATTTATATTGGCTCCATTAAAGTAGCTTATGCTTCTTTTTTCCTCCTTGGTCATCTGAACTGGTTCAAGAACCAATTTGCCTGCAAAGAGGTGTTATCATATGATCACGTACTATTAAGAATGATATTTCAGTTTTTGCTTAACAGCTAAATAGCAAGGAGAAAAATGAAAATATCTTTCAAGATTGTGCTGTATCCTTCACCAAAAGTAGTGACTTTTTTGCAATCTAGGGACCAAAGTTAGGAGCATAAGCACACAGGTTTTTCTACATAACATTTACCAGTGAAGGAAATCCATTAGCCAGCTGGAAAGGAGTTTCTATCCTTCTAATGAGGTAATCAGTTTCACCAGGTCTGGAATCAACACGGTCACAGGTTTATCCAAAAAAGCAAAGGAGGATGATATCTGCAAGAAATATCATCCCAATCCCTCAAGAACAGAGGGAAGATGTTATGAGTCCCTTACTGGCGTATTCCATCTCCTGGTCTAGCCTGGATCAGCTCAGGTGCACTGCTGACACTAAGTTCTCTCCCTCTCCCTTGACCATGGACAATTCATTCACCATTTCCTTTCTCCTTACTGCCTACAGCATGATGCTGCACCGAACCCATCTTTCCTTCTTCCTCTCCTTCTGCATTAGCCATTTTGCATATTGTGTCTTCCCCGACTCTTGTTTTCAAGGAGAAAAACTGACTCAGACTATGTACAAATAACTCCAGAAGTAAATGCATAACTGAAATAAATTATATTGAGAACCAGAGATTTATCAGCTGATCAGTTGCTCTTGTCATCTCACCTCTTCAGAGAAACGAGTGGGGAGAAAAATATGGGCAAACCTGAATGATTGATGCAGGCAAAATTCCCAGTGCAACAAGGCCTTTGGAGGATTGTAGCCTTCTAGCTGAAACACATGTGGAACTGCAGGGACCTCGGCAGATGTGACAGCCTTTTACCTCTCCGGCAGCCTCTTTTCTCTCTTCCTGTTAGCAGTTTGGCTGACTTGAACTGTGAGCCACAGTACCACTGGCAGCTCAGCCCCAGCTGTACATTACTCCAGCCATGAGATGTGGGGGAAGGCGACTACTGGGCTATAATCCACTGCCCAGGCTCCAGCAAGATAACACTGTAATTGGTTGCTCTCCAGCCAGTCCTCCGTTCGACACCATTTTTCTCACCAAAATCCTGCAATACTATGTGTTGGCTGCACATGAAATTTCTGCTCTCGCTCCCTGTGTGGGTGGTTATAACGTCTCAGATTCATCCCCCACAGTCTTTTCATTTGCTAGCCATATTTGGCCATTATCACTCATCTTACCCTTTTAAATAGAACCCCCAGTGCACCATTTTGTCTCTTTTTCCATTAAAGTCATGTCTGGAGGAGTCCTTGGACCATCACTTGCCTTTAGCAAAAAAGGATGGAATGAAACTCGGTTGTGAAAGCAAGCTACTGGCAGCTCATATCCCGAGTACCACTGAAACTACCTTTCAGCTGGTTTTACATTTTTCAGGCTTGAACAAAGATGCTGTGAGTAATATTTTAATACATGTAAATTAACATATTGGAGTGACTGGAAACTAACATTTGCAATATGCCTGCCAAAGAAATTGTTACCAACACTCAGCTTATAACAAGAGCTCTAAGCTACAGTTGCAAGATACTTTTTCTTTTTCAATGCAAATGACTGGTCAGATTTAAGATACAGCACCATCTTATGGATATTTCTGTATAGTTTAATGAATGCAACTGTTTCTCTGCGGGCAAAAATGTTTCTTTGCCAACAAAACATAGCAAGGCAGAATTATCCATCACTGTGCACTTTCTATGTATGTGAAAAGTCAGAATGAGCTCTGGGAATGGGAAAGGACATTGTTCTGACACACTCACTTTGGCAAATTTTCCATTTAACTACCAAGTCTATGATCAGGATGCTGAGTATTCCCAGTATTCTAGTATCACAGCTTCCAATAAGCACTAAAATTTCATGTAAGAGATCTCAAAACATTTGAGATTCATTTCTTAATCATGATATTAAACAATACATTTAAATCTCATTTTATTTGTCTCTGAGTTTCTGGGCCATTAAGATGAAGTAGGGTCATATTTTCAAGATTTTCTCTGCAATTTTAAATAATAGTGACTATCTTTTTCAGTTTTCCTTCCATGACAGTTTAAGTTCATTCCTATTTCGGTGATTCCAGAAGCTCCAGAAAAAAACCCCACATTCAGATAGCAAGGACTGGCAATCCTATTTTCCAGTTTAACTCCCCATTATTTAAGGGATCTGTAATTAAAGGGGGTGTACATGTTCACTCTCATTTCATGCATTTTTAGTCATAAATGTCATAAAGAATCTTTTGTGTAAGTAAGATCCAGACTCTACCTTTTTTACTTCCATCAGCATTACAAAAAATTAAACTAATTCAATTTATTTTTGCCATTTCTCACCTGGCAAAGCTGAGTTTAATGGTTTGTTAAAGTATTATATAAAGCATGGGAGAGCATTGAATGCTCCAACTCATCAACAGTGACCTTGTACGCAAACCCTGGCTCTCTCTACTAATGCATATCTGATTTTAGGGAAAGGACATATTGTCCCTCAAAAAAAAAGAAGATGCCTCTTTGGAAACCCACGTAAGTATGTGTTTAACCATAAATCTAGGTTTTAGTCTCATTAAACTCAACAGTCTTAAAGTTTTGTAGGTACTTGCTTGACCAGGGTTAAGTTTACATGTAAAATTACGTACCTTCCTGAATGGTGGAAAAAGCGTCTGTAGGATGTATGTCTCTGGGTGTATCATACACAAATATTTTAAATTACGTTATTGTTATCAATTATGTTTTATTATAAATACATCTAAAATTACATCTAAAATGCAATCTAAAATTCTAAGCACCCTGGCGATTCAGTAACAATACAGTGCATACAGTGAAATCCTAGGAGCTTTGAAACATTAATTGATTTCTAGAATAACTTATGTCTGAGATTGTGTTTCTCTAGGAAGCATAGGCTCCAAAAATCCCATTAGACTGTATCCTTGCAGCCTTCCTGAAATGTCACCACTGAGGGGTATAGAAGGAGACAGGTTTTCTTTGTCTTAGGCCATTAAGAGCACGTTGCTGGCTTCTCCCACGCTGGCCTATTCCAGGCCACTTACAGCTTTGTGATTTACAATAAATGTCTTAAACTCCCCTGGAAACCAATGGACAGCCAGTGCAGCATCCTGATAACGGATAACAGTATTGAGGCTCCCCATTGAAACAGTAAGATCACACCTTCGCCAGGTGATCAGGCAGGTGGTGCTGGAGATCAAAAACCCAGTTGCAAAACCTAGTAGCAACGAATGGCAGATGAATTTGGCATAATTCCTGGCATTTCATTTTGCTGACTTTCCATTTAACATTAATCTCATGCCATGATTTAGCAACCATCCTCAAAGGCTGTAATCCAAAGCACTGATTGCAAGATGCGGGACAGCAGAAAGAAATTATATTTGTATTTGTTGTTTGCCTTTGGAATTAGTTTAACACAAATATTTAAACACATTCAATACGAAGAAAGTGTGTCACCTTCTGCTTGCATTGCTGTTGTTAAGTCAAATATATTTCAATAAACTCGTATGGAAGCACATGTTTTAATCTAGGACTCTACTCTCTTCAAATCAGTTTTTGTAAAAAAGTAGAATTATATTAAAATAGCTGAAATAATTGAAAAATGTACTTGGTAAATGCCCACTTTACTTAAAATATCTATTATATGTATGAAAAGATGCAAAAAAAGGAAAATAAAATGTTACCTTTGCTCATACAGAAGTCCTTACTTTAGAAGCAAATGCAAGGATTATTTATCTGGTAAATGTTTCCAGCTCTCCTTTCAGCTTACTGCCAGACAGAAAGTTGGTAATTCCAGAAAAATCACGTCAGATCTTCATTCAAGATATTAATCAAAATCTTACCTGTCTTGAATGATAAGAAGAGTGAATTTATGACATCCTCCCTGACAGTGTCACCAGGGCACTACAAACACAGTTCCAGTAATGACCGTGGAAAGATGACAAAATGCTGAGGAGCCAATGTGACACTATAAAAAGATGCATACAGCCAAATGCAGTAGTACCAAGCCCAAGTTCTCAGGAATCCAAGATCCCAAATCACAATACTGCCTTTAAAATCATCAGATCTGGAAAGAGCCAGATTCACATTGTGCTCTTTTTAACCACCTCCTTTCTGACAAGCCATTAAGGAACAGCCACTTTAACTTCCCTCCACAAGCGGAAGGGCAGGGATTTTTAGGAGGGGGTGGGGGAATATGCAAGCTGAATTCTTACTCAATATACTAACTGCAGTTGATGAAGTTAAAGATAACATACCCAGATACTATTAAGATTGCGGCAAATTGCATGAATAATGCAACTTCATATTGTAACCAAAAATTTCTAGGAAAAAGGAATCATCGTGTCACCTGTGAGGAACGAACGGAACTGTAGTAAATCTGCACTGAAACTGTACTAAAACAACTATATTGAAATCTGACCTTCAGCTAACCCCAGGCATCGTGTTAGAAGACCAAGAGGCTGAGAGCATGAGAAAGCAGAAAATTTTCACATGGTGATGCAGAGAAAAGAGTGCAATGTCACTTCCACTTACATGGTTTAAATTGCTGGGCTGGTTCAAAATAAAACCTAAAGAAATATTTGATTCAAGTCCAGCCACAGAATAGTAATTAAAAAAAATCAGTGATTAAAAAATGGCTCCAGCTTGCTAGGCCTAAAAATATCCCCCTTCAGAAAGGCTATAAGAAGGTCTTCTAAATGATAAATCCAGACACTGACAAGACTTCTCTTATCCCTGGTTTAAAAATGATTATGTTCTGGCATATCCCACTAGCAACTTCATTCAAGTTCAAATGCAGGGCAGAGTTTAGGAGCCTTTGGAAAACGAATGGAGAAAAGCCCACTGAAGAGAAAAAAGGGGCTACTTCTGTCATCAGTGGACTTTGAATCAATTCCTAACTTATCAGGATTTACATTCAAAATATGGACAACTGGGTATGACTAGAAGGCTTTTCAGAGAGGCATAATCGCAGTGACGAGCTTTCTGCCCTTCCCAGAGCGCAGCCTTTGGGTATGCTCGGTACAGCTGTATTCTCTGAAACATTTTTCTGCGCAATAAAGTACATAAGCTATTTGCAAGGAATTCTTCTAGAAGAAAATATATCAAATTCAAGCTCATACACAGGCATCTGAGCAGATTTTGACTGTCCGAGTACTCAAAATGCAGATTTCAACTGTGACAGCAGGGATTCTTTTTGTTTTGACCATATGCTGTAAAAGGTCGGCCAATGTGTTCAAACACTCCCTTCATCATGAAACAGAAAATTACCTTATATCACTCCATAAGGTTTTGAACCAAGCTGGTTTCCTTGCATGCAGTGGGAAGACCTGGTCATAACCACAAGGTTCTCTTGTTGCCATTTCAAACTCTTGAAGAAATGTCCATACACTCTCATCATCCTTGCGGAATGGTTTGATTAAACAGCTAATCTTGTTTTGCCATCTAGGAATATTTCCTTTACAGAATCATTTAGGATATGAGTTAATGACCCTCTGTACCACTTATTTCATTATCCAGAATTTGACAAAACAAACATTGACTCTGGCTGTTTTTCTAGACATTAGGGCACCAATGCTTAAAGTTAATCTGCTTTCTTTTCCAGAAGGTTGATTCTCTACTCATCAGTCAGTGCTGTGCAGAATAGGGCTGTGTTAAATGGCAGTTCATTTCCATAACAAATGGAATGAAGATACGAAAAGGACATTGTCAATCCACCTGAACTCCAACATACACCTTAAAGGAAGACAAATTCATTATAGGTGACTAGACTGAGACTGAAGTCCAGAGTTTAGAACAATCAGGAAAGGATCTCCCTGAACTATGCAAGCAGTCATCCATCGCACTACTCAGTTACAGGCCTGGTTCCTGGTTAAGAGTCCACAGAAACTGCCTTTTTAGTTAATTAATCACTTATGGACACAGCCAGAAATCTCAGCTTACACATGAAACAAAATTAACAGGATAATAATGACCTCAAAATATTTTTTAAGTGGCCAGTATGCAAAACTGCAGGCTCGTGTGGCGAGAGTAGGAAGAATTGGAAAGGCTGAGCCCCTCCTGCATCCCTGTTACCACTCTTCCCACTTCACCCCTACTCCTCATGATCACAGAGCCATTCTCACCAGCAATAGCACTGCACAAAATCCGTGCTTGGACTGGATAATGGGGGCCATATTTCTAACACAAGCAGAATGACATCAGTGGCTGCTCAGCTCATAGTTAGGGAAAAAAGGCAGCTCTGCCATCGGAAGAATTAAAAGGACAGTCACATGTAAGCTCATAAAGTATTCTGTCTGTTCAGCATGATGTGGTAAGGCTGGCTTACCTTTGAGAGTGCCGCTTCAGGAAAAGTGTACTTCAACTGGGAAGAAACAGGGATAATCAGAATTTGCACCCATCGCCTACGCAGAAAGACTGAGGGATCATGTAGCCCACAAAAAGCTGAGCAGGAGGAATATAATTCCTTTTTATACAAAACCCTTTTATAAATAGGAAGGGAATAAACTGTTTTCCATGTTCACTGCTGACCGATGAGACTAATAGATTTAAATTGCTCAGGGGCATGTTGTAGATTTTAGCGGCTCTGAGCTCATTGTTGGCAAGAGGCTGAGAACTCCTTCTCCTGCTCTTCCTCCAGGCATCTCCTGCTCTTCCTCCAGGCATCTCCCAGTCATTGTCCCTTCTTGCTCCTGTCCTCCTCTCTGCAGGACTGGGACCAAGCTCCAAGGCAATGCTGAAGGGAGCAGAAGAATGAGCCACCTGATGTCCTCTGCTCCAGCCAAAAAGCGCCATGAGTCCTCGGCAGGAGCACACCCGGCAGCGGCTCCTGGAAGAGGGGTGGGACCATGCTCAATGCATGCCTGACCTC
>NW_008825557.1:1580939-1588495 GCF_000699105.1 Pygoscelis adeliae
CTTTTCTCTTCAGCATAAAAAGATGGACATCGTGGTTTTTTTTCCGATGAGCCCCTCTTGCACCCAGAGAGATTCCCCTCAGGGTCTTTCCCTCCAACATAGGGAAAGCTCTTAAGGTCTGCCCTTGCCTAGACTGAGCAGAACAGCTGCCATAGGAAAGGCAGTGAAGGCAGAGTGTTTTTGTCCTTCTGCATGCCCTGGAATTGAGAAAACACAGTGCAGGGCGAGCAGGAAGGGGGTTTGGAATCTTTTGAGCAGCAATAACAGAGGCTAGGCTGCGTGCTCCTATGCATGGCACAAGTTTCCAGAATGGGAGGCTTAGGGTAACATTAAGACAAGCTTTCTGAATTGAAAGAGAGTTCAATGTTGGAACTGTTTGCCTAGGGAGATGAAATAGGTACTAAGAATAAGGTTAGACAAGCGTCAGTCACAAATGAGTTAGGTGTAGCGGATCTTATCTGGGAGCAGAAGTACAATTCCAAAAACTTCTTAAGAACCTTTCCAAGCCTACTTTCTATTATTGTTTATAGACCTGAACAGGACTTAAGCAAGCACATTCCTCTGGAGATGTGACAGGATACACTGGAACCCGCTAGCAATGTCTGGCGGTGTCACACGTGCAGCATCTGTATCATCCCGTAAGAGATACCACGTTCCACTATATTGCTCACAAGACTCCACACCACTCGCATCAGCAAGTTTTGTGTCATGTGGGCTTGCTGAGAAACCAAGTATTTTAGAAAGCAGTAACAATCCCTAGTAAAAAAACCACTACCTGTGGGTTAATGATAACAACCACATGAAAGTATTAATGTATTACGGCTAAACAACAGCTACTTTATGGCTCTGTACATTTCTTGATGGTGCTAATGCAAAAGTTCATTAACCTATAACAAAACTAATTGTAAAATTTCCACTGGCATTATTAAGCTAACAAGACAATAGACCCTGTGGTGTATATGGTCCTAATATCCTTCACCAATAAAGACAGGTTGCGGGGTTAGAGAAGTTTCTTGTGGGTAGAAACATTCCTCTAAGAAAAATGGATTTGGATAATTCTTTGGAATTTTAAAGGACATATTAATGTCACTTTTTCAACCCCACACTGAAAAATCAGATTGCCTTAACTACTTGAGCTTAAGGTTTGGAGAACAACACTACATTTCAGACACAAGGCTACACTGAATCAAATTAATTCAAAAATCTCCATTTTTTAGAATAGCTTTTAGTACTAAGTGATGATGTGACATAAATTTTAATCTGGCCTCTTAGCAATAACCTGCTCATTACATTGATGCTGCACAGCTTGTGAGTAATGCAGTGTCTCCAAAATGACAAAGCAGGACATATGATTAGCATTTTCTCATCTATTTCTGTACATTTACATGCATATGCATGAACTAAACCTGAGCTACAAAACTGGAAACTATGTGTGGAGATACTTGTATCTAACTTAGCTTTTTTCTTTATATGGATTAGCTATTGACATCACTTACCCTGGTCAGCTGCCCCTGGGGACTCACCTGAGGAGAGGATGGGAATTTCTCTTAAGGGCTAGAAAAGCTAGTTAGGAATCAAGCATGGATTGATAGGACACTCTTTATTCCTCCCTATGCTTTTGTCTGAGACCTATCTAGCCCATGAACACTGGCATCCAGTTCTGGCACGCCAAAAGGAAATACCAGGACATAAAGGCCATTTTGTTTAATAATTACTCTTAGGGAGACAAATCAAATGGAATAGTTTGGGAGGAACGCTTTCCTAAGCTCTGCAATTCTGATAGACATCAGTGGAGCAAAGGTGTTTGATTAAGAAGAAGAACATATTCCATCATTGCCTACAAATGCGAGAGGTTGTGGTGGACAAGAAAGACTTTGCAGCAGAGTAACAGCGTGATGATGGCTGCAAGAGAGCAACAAAAACATGATGTAATGTCTTCTCCACCTTCTAAGCCTGTGAATGCTCTGCCACTTGCTTGCATGGTTGAGAGGACCAAAAAAATAAATCCCATCTTTTCAGGCATCAGAAAGAAGCTGTGTGAATATTTATGCAGAGGGTTCCACCACCTATATAGTGCTATAGTGAGACCGACTATGAAGTAAATAGGTGGCAAGCCTAGTTTCCAGGGAAAGCTCTGTTTATTTTGTGAACACAAGCTGAAGAGCTCTGTTCATTGCAACACTTAGTTATTACTGTCAAACCCATTTTAGGTGTGGCCAACACCACAATGTTAGTGATTTCTTTCTACAAATTCCCATCCAAATACTTGAATCTGCACAGAACATCTGAAATGAATGGAGAGGTACCATCTGACATGCCTCTGGGAGAAATGCATTCCTGAAATGAAATGAATTTATATTCCAGAAATTAAACCTCCAGAAATTTTAGCCACCTCCTGCAAACACTTCACAAAGGAATAAAATAATCTGCTGCATGGAAAAGCTGGAGGACTGGGAAATGTATCAGCTATGCACAAACTTCTCACACTGCAGAGCTGAGCACTGCACACTGGTAGCACACGAATGCTGATAAATTTATCATTACGAAGATCTATTGGACACTGCTCATCACAAAGAAGAATGAAAGCTCTTCTGCACTTTCAAACTATTATGCTTCCAGGTGGATTGTAAATCCACATTACCTATTGCACGTGCCCGTACAGCATCTCCATTATGTGTTCTTGCCTGGGCAAAAACTCATACATATCAATGGACAATAGCGTCAACAGCCTTCAGAAACTATAAGCCAGGCCACAAAACCAACACATGCTCAGCTTCACCATCATATTATTTAAAAAATAATCATAAAAATGTGGCTATTTCTTCTACTTTACTTTTAGGTTTTGTACTTTTGTGGCAGTATTCTTTCACGCTTTCAAGTTTTTCTCCACAAGTTCATGGTATACAAACAAAGGTGGTCACAGTGGGTAAGGCAAAGGGAGAGGCAGTACTTCACCCACCACTCAGTGCTGCCTGGGGTAGTATATTCCCATGATAAAGCGATTAGAAAGCACCCTAGAAACATCACCATCATGTCTGGCTTTGGCCAGGACATGCTTACAAATAACATAAGGTGAGATTCTTGCTTAATCACATGATTTAGTAATCCAAAGCATCAGGGAAAAATAGCACAAGAAGCGTCTAAACCGACAATGCACTGCATGAAGCTAAAACTCATTACCGTGAAATACTGAGCCTCAAAATAATAATGAACTTTATGACCAAAAGACAGTTTATAAGTGAATTACAAGGCACTGATTCTATAATAGGTAATCTTTACTGACTATAAATATATTCTTATACACCTTATTTTTAATCATGTTTTCCCAAATGAAGGATTTGAAAACATAGCTAAAATTTTTATCTGCATCTTGAAATAAAAATCTTAGATCAGTTAAAAACTAAGTTTTTCACCACTAACTATTTTTACTGCTTCTTTTATCCCCTAAATAGAAAGCTTTATTGATGAAATCCTCATTTCATTGCCATATAACAAAGAACAGCCCAGTTCTTAACACCATTTTGTTAAAATAAATATGCTCTACAAACTAAATTAGGCAAAATATAACATCTAGGCAGAAAAAATTGCACTTGAATGAGTACAACTGTAAATAAACCTGTGCTGAGGTTGGACAAAGAGACAATACAAATAAAATGGGTTTGGTTAGATTATCTTAATGAGAACTAATGAATGACTTTTCACTGTTGTGGTTGGATTTTTTAAGCTTATATGTATTCAAATATAAACATTCTGCATTGACTTTTGTGTACTTAACCGGTTGAGCAGCATTTGAACACAAGCATCTGAGGAATTCAGGGACAAGTTCTGACTGATTCTTACAAGACTGATACCACCAGTGTTTGATGGTAGCATTATCAGTAAAGTAGACAAAGGGGATTCAGGAAGGGTGGCTTTTGTGCTCTGCAGAAATGTTTAAAATATAAAAGAAGATACTCTACCTTTAAATGCACCAGACAAAAAAAGAACACCAAGAACCAACAAGAGATCAGAACCAAAAGCTCAAATAATGTTAGATGAGAGTAGCTTTACAGAATGGAAACACACAATACCAAATAAAGCATTGTGTTAAAAGTAGCTGCAGAAGGTAAGACTGTTCATCCTAAGCTGTTAGATATGCTGATAGATATTGTCAATTCCTTTTATCGATGCGGTCAATTCCAAGTTGAGAACATTCTATTTTGAGCCTGGTCTGATAGAAAACAAAATCTAAATTGTTCTTGTTTTTATCTTTTTCCCCAAATAAGGAGATACAGTGAGAAAAGATGAGGCCTGAAAGCAAAGTACAAGACTTTTCCTGCCTTGCTAAAGGTCCTTTGCATGCAGCTCTAGGGAATACAATTTAAATGCATGTTTTAAGTGGTAGAAGAAAGCAAATAGCACTCCTATCTTCAGTAAAGGTAAGAAAAAAGAACTACGGGCCAGTCAGCCTCACCTTGATCCCTGGGAAGGTGATGGAGCAAATAATCCTGGAAACTATTTCCAAATATATTCAAAGCAAGAAAGTGACTGGGAGTAGCCAGCATGGATCTGTGGAGGAGAAATCATGCCTGACCAATCTGATAGGCTTCTATGACCAAATGACTGGCCTGGTAGATCAGGGAAGAGCAGTGGATGTCATTTATCTTGACTTCAGGCAGGCTTTCAACACTGTCTCCCATAACATCCTCATAGACAACTTGACGAAGTGCAGGCTAGATAAGTGGGCAGTGAAGTGTAGTTAAAACTGACTGAGCTGCCTGGCCCGGAGGGTTGTGATCAGCAGCGCAAAGATCACCTGGAGGCCAGTCAGTAGTGGTGTACCCAGGGATTGATACTGGGACAAATAGCATTTAACATCTCCATTAATGACCTGGACAATGGAACAGAGTGCACCGTCTGACAGTTTGCATGAACTTGGGAGGAGTGGTTCATACACCACACAGTTGTGTGACTGTTCAGAAGGATCTCGACAGGCTGGAGAAAATGGCAAACAGGAATCTCAAGAAGTTCAGCAAAGGGAATTGTAAAGTCCTGCACCTGAGGATGAAAACCCCCATGCATCAGCACAGGCTGGGCACTGAGTGACAGGAAAGCAGCTTTGCAGAAAGGTTTAAGTCCCGGTGGACACCAAGCTAAACATGAGCCAGCAATGCACTCTTGCAGCAATGAAGGCTGACAGCCTCCTGGGCTGCATTAGGATGAGTGTCGCCAGCAGGTCAAGGGTGTGATCCTTCCCCACACCTCAGCACTGGTGAGGCCACAGCCAGAGTGCTGGGTCCAGCGCTGGGCTCCGCAGGGTAAGAAGGATGTACTGGAGCAAGTGAAAGGTCAGGGAGCTGATTAATGACTTGGAGCATGTGAGCTACGTGGAGAGGCTGAGAGAGCTGGGATTGTTCAACCTGGAGAAGAGAAGGCTCAGGGGAATCTTATCAATGTATATAAATACCTGATGGAGGGGAGTCAAGGAACACAGAGCCAGACTCTTCTCAGTGGTACCCAGGGAAGGACAAGAAGCAATGGGCACAAAATGAAATACAGGAAATTAATTCTGTTTAAACATAAGAAAAAGCTTTTTTTACTGTGAGAGTGGTCAAACACTGGCACAGGTTGCCCAGAGAGGTTGTGGAGTCTCCGTCCTTGAAGATATTAAAAACCTGACAGGACTCAGCCCTGGGCAACCTGCTCGAGGTGACCCTGCTCTGGGGGTTGGACTAGATGATCTCAGAAGGTCCCTGCCAATCTCAACTCAACTCCTCTGTGATCCTGATACGAAGCATGAAGGAAAATAAGACAGATCTTCCCTCCAAAAAGGTGCAGGCAGCTAGTGGAGCAAACATAACCTTTACTATAAAGAATAGTCATGTAATCTTATGCATGATAACGTGATCATCCTGGCCTTAATGCAGCAATAGTTGTGAGATGACACTGCTGGACTGAGCCGTTACATTTAAAAATGTTTGGGACCTAACTGTTTTGAAGTTTCAGAGAGTTCATATCCCAATTGGTGCTTCGCACATCTTTGGTGGCAAGTTTTTTACAGTGTTACTTTATTTTTAGTTGCCATTAGAATGAGAACAAGTTATTGCAAAAAGCAGCCACAAATCTGAGTGCACATTGTATTCCACTTAGTGAAAAAGTAGTGTACAATAACCCAGTCCGTACTTTTTATGGAACTACCTCTTATCTACTACAGGACTAGCACTACTTGCAGTGATACACTGGGAACATAAGCACTGACACATGGCTGGTGATGGTGGTACCCACGAAAACTGGCCTTAGCAATTCCTGCACTAAGGAAATGTGACCAGAGGTGTTCAATAGGCTGACATTCATACTTTTCCCTGACTACCTTTCTGCATTTCACAAATTTTGCCTACAATTATCAGTTAATGTTAAGGACATGAGCCCACCATATAAATAACCCACCTGTTTTTATATGACTGCTACACTTAGCACCCAAACTTCGAAGAGAGCCAGTGTATTTGTCAGCATGGCTCTCCCTCAGTGCTCCACCTCATTCCCCTGGTAGAGATCCGGAAGCAGAACCCAGACTCCTAATGCTTAATACTGCCATCTAGCTAATAGCTGCTGCCCACAGCAGGAGTAATTTCACCACCTGAAAGCTGGTTCACTGAGGAAATCTCCTACTGGAAGTACTGGGCACTTCAAAATATTGGTAATGGGCTAGAGCCTTTCACCACTCTAAACCCAGCCCAGCTCATACAGTAAGAACTGGGTAGGCCTTCTGAGTTTGTTGAGTTTCCATTCAGGGCTTTGAAAACTTGCCACGGCTAACGAACAGAGGCCTAGAGCTGTGCAGGCAGAGCCTCAGTTGCAATTGTTTCAAAGCAGCATACAGGCACACTGCCCTCCTGTGAGTCAGTCCATCCCTCCAGCTTTTGTCCTCCTGACCCCTGATCCTTCCCCGTTCAGTAGTTCCCACATCCTCCCTGGTACCAGCACCACCACCCATGGGTGCGTAGGGAGTACGAGGAGGACTTGTTGATCCATATGAAATCTGATGTGCCTTCCCTCCCCAGGGCTACCTTTCCATGGAGCCCTAATCAGACTCCAGAAATTTAGCTTTCATACGGTGAAGCCTTTTTTATTTCATTTTGGAGAGCGATAGTGGTAGGCTTTCATATGTTTCACACAGCCATAACTGTGAAGATTAATCATTGCAAATATGAACCTGGCTGGATCCGCAGATAGCCTGGAACAACGATTTCAGAGATGTGAACTACCTATTTGTGGCAGCGGGCTCCCAACAGAGAGCAACTAGCATACTATGAGAGCAACACACGCTTCAGCATCGGCTCACCCCCCACCTCAGAAAGGCATGGTTTCAGTGGCTTCTTTTTCTGGGGCTATTTGAGATGCCTCTCGTTTTTCCCCCACGGTACATGGCAGAGGATGCCAGCTAGCGCGGGGTCGGCGGCGAGCCGTGCCGTGCCGTGCCGTGTCGAGCCAAGCGGGGCTCAGAGCCCACCGCCCTCCCCTCCCAGCACGGCGTCCCCCCGTGTGTCTGAGCCGGCTAGCGAGCGGCGGGCGCGTTT
>NW_008825557.1:1589576-1599268 GCF_000699105.1 Pygoscelis adeliae
GGTAAAGTCTTTTAAGTTTTTAGAGCTGCGCTTAAAGTCGCCGTGCGAAGGAAAGGGGAGCGCAGAGTGCGGGCGTAAGGGCGGTGGGGCCGTTTGGCAGCGGAAGAGATGCTTCTGCTTCTCGGCGTTGTGTGATGGACGGAGTTAAGCCTCCCAGAGGTGCCTCCTGCAAATCGAATTCTGACCATCTGTGCCCAATTCGAGCACATTCAGCCATAATACAGAGGTGAACGAGAAAACTGTTTTGTTTCATTAATTATTAAGTGTGGTCTCTCTGTACAGAGAAACACGCGTGTTTGTGATGAGAATGGCCTTCCAGTGAAGGTTGACCAAAATTATTCTCTGCATCTTGTACATCAGAGACAAGCTCTTGAGAATTGGCAGGTATGTGGTAGGTATTTATGTTGTAACAGTGCTTATTCTCTGTGACTTTTGAGCTATTGAATAGGTAGAATACTTAAAGTTATGAAACAAGGCGCTGCATTTCCAGATAACTACTTAAAAGCTCGGTTCTTGAAATCTTTGGTCTAAAAAATTTGTATATATATATTTTTTTTTTACTTTCAGTTCTTTAAAACAAACAAACCCAAATCGAAGCAGAAAAGAAACAAACAAACAACCCCCCTCCGCATCACTTTCCAGAGGGAAAGAATTCGGTTCCACTTGGCTTTTTATGATCTTGGTACTTCCATATTTCTAAGGGTTTGTAAAATCCAATACTAAATGTTTTGGGGTGTCTGAATTATGCCTGCTATAGGTAATTTGTGCTTAGTGAATTCTCTGACGAGTTAACGTGGCGGTAATAATAAGATTATTTCTGGAAGAACATTTTGTTTTTATTAAGTGTTAGGTATTTAAACTGTGAAGCTTGTATAAAGACATCTTGTAAGCAGGAAGTCAAAGAAAATCTGGCAAAATAAAAATTTTCACCATCCCACTGCGGACTCCCCACCCCAGAACAGTCATCATAGAAATGATATTTTGAAGAGACATTTGGAGGTCATCTAAGTGTGACCTCCTGTTGGACAAAGCCAAAGCTGACCTGATGTAGTGTTGATATTAGTCTAGGTTCAAGCAGGAGGCTCAAAAGCCTCCAGAGATGAGATCCCGCGACCCATCTGTGTGACCTGCTCCAGTGCTGCATTGCCCTCTTCCTAATCAGCTTCCAAGTTACAACTTGTGGCCATCAACTGCAGAAGATACTGAACATTTAGAAGTTCTCACTCATCTCAGTCACTAAGTATAGGAACTGCGTTTTAAAAATAACTACAGTATTATTTTTATTAATAAGATGTATGAAAAGAGATTACTGATGTGCAGCAAATACAGAAATACAACAGTTGTGGATTAAACATATGAACAGATTGATTGACAGAATTGACTTGATACCTAAAATCAAATGTTATTCTTGCTAATTACTGTTTTTAAGTGAACTCTGACTTTTAGGTTAACTACTATATGTAGGAAGAGATTTTTGGCATGTTTAGGAATTTAGCTGCAGAACAAGGTTGATTTGTCTTTTGCTGGTCAGGAACTAGTGTTTTTAAATAAGACAACACAAAAAAAAAATTCTTTCTAGGAGTTGCACTTCTTTCTAGAAGTAATGAAGTGCACATAAACATCCTTCCTCTTACTTGGCAATTTGATGTATTACCCAATGAATTACTGAATATAGGGTAGCAGAACTGTTCGTGAGTTTCGCGAGTTCAGAAAACCTGCTTTGATAGTTCAGGATTGCTGAGAGCCATACAAAGGAGCCCTCTTTTGTGCTCTCATTTTTGCACTCTGCGCTGCACAGTGGCCCCGTGTCAGCCTTAGGAATGGGAGTGCAACCACCTGTCTTACACTGTGTCCTGTAGTAAGATACTTTTGGATGTGTGATAGCTGGTCTCATATTCCATAGGGTAAAAGTCTGCCTTACTCCCTGAATGAATTTTCCCACTGCCAAGATACGATACAGATGTGGACTGTCCCTTAATCTCTTGCTCTTTTGCTTCACATCTGACTTTTGTTATGTGACTGGCTGTCCATTGCGAGCTGGACTGAGATTCCCTACCTGTGCTATTTAACTGGAGCCGTTAACTACCTCATGTCCTGTCCGTCATCAGTGGATAAGTGATCCAAGGTATGGTTTCGAACCAGAACCTATGATGTTCTGTGGTTCCAGCTTCCAGCCCAGTCTGCCTGTCTCCGGTTGTGCACTCTTCGTAATGCTTTTGCACCAGCAGTCTTTCTGATAACCTAAGAATAGTATCCACCCTGCCTGAGACCAAAAGTAATTTGTTCTTTCTGCCAGTTAATTTGGCATATTGCTGAGCAAATATTGCAGAATGCAGTTTGCTTCTTTTTTAATGTGGAACATATTATCCAGTAAGGGAATGAGATGGAATTCACATATCAAATATCCTCAACTGCACTGTAATATCAGTAAGGAATTGGTTTACAATATGGCTGGCTTCTTATGTTCTTCCTTCAGTATCAGATTAAAATGTACATACAGTATCTTGAAACCATCATACCCAATGGACTGAATTATACTCATTAACATAAACAATTTTAAATGCAGGCAGTGTTTCACTCCTCTGTTGTCCTTTCTCATCCTTCTTTCTTCTCACTAAGTAAAATTAGCTCAGCTCTATTGCGATAGATAAGATTAATTAGAAAAAAAAGAAATCAAACTTTAAGAAAAAAAAGAACTATCATAATTCACCAGAGTCCATCAACTCTGCTAACTTGTTTTGAATGCCAAATTCAATGTAAGTTAGCCCAGACTTCGCTGAAACACATACTTTTATAATCTGGCTGCATTTCTTTTTTTAATCTGTAGGATATGTGGTAGAAATACTCTTTTTTAACTGTTCAGAGTTAGTTGGTGACCTACTATTACATCCTGTCTTACTTTGGTTAATCGCAGATTGGTGGTGGAGAAGGAAGAATAAGCTAATACTGGGCATGTGGAACTGACGCATGGCGTGATTTTTCAAGGTGGGGTAGCAGATCCTGACAAAGATGGAGTTAGTTCTACAGAGTAAAACTAATATGTACTTAGTAACACATTTTCAATAAATACTTATGGACATTTGGTCATGTTTTTTCCAAACTTTTAGAGAAATATTAATGCATTACATGTCATGCCTTTATCAAGCAAGGTTTGTCTGTCCCTGGTTTAAAGAGGCTTTGTCACTTTTTTGTAGTTTCCACTTTTTTTAATGAGTCCTCTGGAACGTATTTCAGCATCTTTCTTTTTTAGCCTCTCTGCTCCACTTCCTTTCTAGTCCAGCAAAAGAGAAGAGGAGAATAGTTAGCTAATCCCATTCCTCTTCCTTCTTCTCTCCCACCCCAGCCAAACTGAATCTCAAATCAGCAGATTGAATTTGTCCTCAGAATGGAATTTAGGTGGTGAAAAGAAATGCATTCCCAGTGTGGTGTCTTCCACCAAGGGAAAGTGTTGTATGTGAACATACGCAGAGTCAGTGATTAGATGATGACCCTGGTAACTGTGGTTTATACTAACCAGTTGTACACTTGTATGTACGTACTCAGTTTTACTCGGAGTGTGTGCCAAAGGCGGGTTATTATCTGGGAGATGAATCAGAGTTAAAGCTCCTGGGGAATGAAGGGATAGTGAAGTGCGACAATTAACTAACAAAAAAGGTGTTCTTCCAGTGGTTTTTGTCCTCAATGTTTCAAAATTTACTCTAATAATCAAGTGGTCACACAGTAGAAACCCAAGACTGGGAGAGAAGTAACACTCCTATGCTAAACAAGATTTCCTAATGCATGAAAGGGTTAGTATATCAAAGCTGATAGTTCAAGTCTTGATTTCATAGGTGATAAGTAGCAGAAGTAATTGAGCTGGCTGTTTAGAAATCATAACTAAATGATTTTACTTCCTGAATACATGCCGACGTGTTTTCCTTCAATTTCCACTCTTCTCTCCACCTGCTCAATCGTGAGTATATCAAAAACATTGACTTCTAGTTAATACTCAAATGTAGGAGTGGTACTATTCAGTAATTTATTTTCATCTGAACTCCACGAGTTTGTTCTTTCCTGTTTCTTGGGCTTTACCTCTAAAGGAGAGGTTTGTAATGATACGTGTCCACTAAATAACTTTATCAGGAAAACGTTGGTTACAGGGATAGACTTCATGCTCTGGATCACAGTTTTATTCTCAGTGTCTTTATTTCTCCTGCCCCAAGCCCCACTTTTCCTTGCTTTTGAGCTGGTGATGTGTATCTACTTATCGGTTGGCTGAGCATGTTTTGGGAAAGACAAATTGTCTCTTGGCTTCTGAGCCTCCTTTGTAAGACGCTGTTTTCCCCACTGCTAAGGTAGCAAGGAGAGTACATCCAAAACCATTGTTGCCAGAAACTCTAGACACATTTCAGAGGAAGAGCTTAGCTGTAAAACTTGGCCATCTGGTCAAAATTCTGCTAAAGGGCTTTCTAGGAAGACATCTTCCATTTCTCCTTTCAATGTTTCCTTTACAAATTTTAATTTCTTTGTAAAGTGTTTCAGAAAGTCATTTTAAATCAAGTTTATTTGCTTCTTTGTTTTTCCCCGTCACAAAGACCTTGATAACACCTTGTCATAATGCTTCAAGCTGCATGTATTTTGTTTCAGTCAAGTTAGGATAGAGTATTTTAGTAAATCCTGTCAAAGCCCGTTAAGATGGTGGCCTGCACAGCTCTATACATGTCGAGACAAAATTATTGGCAAACAGATCTTTTTACTGCAGTCAGAACTTGCTCTTTTGGGAAGAAGTTGTTCTTGCCTGCAGTAGGGAAGTTGCTCACAATGGGCAATTGAGTCAACCACAGCTGAGGAAATACCGAAGGGTGATGAGAGAAGCAGAGCCTTCTAGTTACCAGTGCCACTTCAGAAATGACAATCCATCAGGATTTTGTTTTAATCTTAAACTGTTGTGCTGCTCTGCCAGCTCAGCATTGATGGGTGTGGCTTGGCCAAAAGCTGGGCAATGTGCTGGGAAAACGAGGCTGTGGTAAACAGCTGTGTAATGAAGTGACATGTAGGGACAGTCTGCAAACCTAGTTCTACTATGCTGAAAAATTCATCTGTCTCTTCTTTTGCTTGCTTGTTTTGTTTTCCCTGCCTATTTTACTCATACTTGCCTTTGAAATTTAATTATTTTTTAAATTATTATTATTTGAGGGGATAATTTTTTTTTTTTTTTCTGAATGAGTGACCTCAGGTGTTTATTTTTTTCTGTCACTCATGCAGTTTGACGAGTGTGTTAACTCTGTTGGCAAATACCCCATTTAAAGTGCTTGAGGAAGACTACTTATTAGTTTTTTTTCTACAGGGGAGCTGACAGGAAGGGAGTTTGAAGAATCAGTTGACTGCCGCCATCTCTGCAGGAACAGTATGGGGGAATTGGCTGGCTGGGCTGCCTTGCATTTCTCACCCTTTGCAGGCAGTTGTTATTCTCACATTATATTTTGTGTATCTGAACCATTGGTAATTGGTGACAGAGAAGCAGAAAATACCAAATCAGATCATCTTGCCCTTATAACTTTGTCTGACATCATCTGAGAAACATACTCATTGCTGCCATGGAAGAACAAAGCTGGTGAAAATACTCTTTTCCCCTCCGAACCATACTTCTTTCCCTGTATCTGGAGAGGGGCAGTATATCAAAATATTCATTACCATGTACTGTCTTTAACTGTAGAATATTGCCAGAGCAGAAAATACTTGTTGGGTGCTAGCTGACTATTCACTGAATGATGTATTTCTGTAGAAGCAAATTTACCCTCCTCTTCCCTTGTGCACACCTGTTGTCACCAGTTCATGTTTGGGGACACTACTAACCGATCACCCCTCCATTTGCATGCTGCTTATTAGATGCAGTTTTTCTCTTTCTGGCTTTGTACCATTTCTTTTTACTATTGGTGAATATCGTCCTGAAGTTGCTTTCGGTATATATTGTTTTGCTTTTGTAATGTACCTCTGTATTTGTGTTCTACTTTCCTGTTATCCTTGTTTCTTCTTTTTTGTGTGTAGACGTCTCTTACTTTGCTAGCTTAACACATCCCTCTCTCCTGCTGCTTCCCTTTTATTCGTATGCTTGCTAGAACTGGAAAGCTAATAGCTCATAACTTGCTTCCCATTTATCAACCCAAGAGGTTTCAGTGGGGGAAGATGGGATGACGTGTCTTCTTCTAGGAAAGTGCTTGGCTCTCCTCTGCTTGAGGGATGTGTGTTGGGGTGCTAGTCTTTGTGCCTTGACTCTGGCCCTATAATTAGTTGTACTGAGCCCCAGTTAGTATATTACTCTGTCTGAACTGGGTGCCAGCCTCTGAGGTTCTTAAACTTTTTAATCTTTAAGTCTCTTTTCATATAGTGTTTTTGGCACAGTAGCTGCAAAGATGCCACCTGTATTTCTTTCCAACTTACTCCTCTTGCTGCCTGCTGATGGCTGTGGCATGCACAGGTTTGGTACTCAAACTTCTCCTTGGTTTCTAGCTATTGCTGTTCAGGAGGGGAGGCAGGGAGAGGAAGAGCATCTGCTGAACTCCTGTTCCCTTTGCCTAGTGCCTATCTCCAATGCCTGCTTCTGCCTAGAAGTGCTGGCACCGAATTGAAAGCAGCCCAGTTCTTGTGCATTGCAGCTGATTCCCACAGGTTTCAGAATAGCAGCTGTGAAAAGGCAGTTTTCAGTTTGTTGCTGTGTGGGGGAAACTCTGAGCAGCAGGAGAGGCAAAGTGTTTGTATGTGGGTACCAGGCTGCATCAACTTAGGTTTGCATTTTGAAGGTTATTTTCACAGCTATAAGCGTTGAAGGCTTTTCATTTTTTGTTTAAAATTCTCTAGAAGTTGATGGTACTTGCCCAAAAGCATTTATTTTTGGTTCTTATTTATTTTGCAGCGTGGAGATAAAACATATGCTTCTCTTCAAGCATGATTACTTGTATGCATAAGTTTAAGAATATTCTTGAGTGTTTTTCCTGTCAGGAATGGGAAAAGCATTAATTAGCAGCATTGTGACGAATGAACAGAGCTACAGCGAGTACTTCTTTAACTACATGACCTGGTGAAGAAAAATTAGAAGAAAAGGTGATTGTACAAGAATTTTCCTCCAGCTCTGTTTCCATTTTTCTCTCATGCATTAATTATTCATTTCTGTTCAATTGTCTTGGCTGTGGGGTTTTGGAAATAGAGGCCGGCAGCTTCTGTTTAATGAAAGTGCTGGAGGGATACTCTCAGTGATAGTATAGACATAAAAAAAATCCCTAGGATAGTACTTTGAGTAGACTTGGGCCACAGACAAGGACGTGGAAGAAAGGACAAAGCTCAGATAGTGTATAAATGAGATCTCCAAAGAGATGATGTACAAAGATTAGGGGAGAAATGGAAATCAGCAATGGAGAGTTTCATGGACTGAGTTGAAGGTATTGAGAAAGTATGTGGAACTGAATTAATTTTGGAGTAGAGAAACTGTTCAGCAAGGACAACGACAAAGTTAAGAGGAATGAATTTGTAGCAGAGAAATCCACTGGTTGTGAGAGTTATGCTTTTCAGTATGAAACAGAAAAGAAGGCGGAATATCTTGGGTATAAGAATTTGCAGGAAAGATATTGGGCTAGGAAAAAGAGATAAGGATTAAGCTGGGAAAAAGTGAATTGTCTCAATATCCATGTCAGTGTAATACAGAGTAGCAAGGGCAAAGAGCTGGTGAGAAACTTGTGCTCAGAAGTTGGAGTCTGTGGAAATCGCAGTGGTAGGATGTAGTACATTGGGGAAAACAGTGTTTTCATGGTCCCAGATTTTTTTCTGCGGAAGGTTGCAGGTTTTTCATGTGTTGAGGTTTTTCTTATGGTGAATTCATGAGTTTTCTTTTTAAAAAATAAAAATCCACCTCCAGGCAGTCTGCGCCAAATATTTATCTTGCTGGCTTTTGCTGGGGAGCATCCCAGTTTGTGCCTATTGCTCATACGTTCCTTCATTTATTTCTAAATTATGTATTCTGAGGCCTTGTAGCAAGGTACTGGTGTCTGTTTCTCATTCAAAAGTGTTCTATGAATGTTTCACCATTCCAACTGTTTAATACATCAAATATGCATTAGTGTTAAAATATTAATATTGACCAGTTTTTTTTTTTTTATTTTGATCTCCTTATGGATGGAGCATAAACAAAGAAAAGAAATAAAAATAAAGAAGAAGTGGTTGTTTGGTATAGAACTGATATTAAATCATCTTAGCAATCAGTTCCCCTCTGACTCTCTCTTCCTTCCTACAGTGTCATTAAAAGGCAGAGGATTTTCCAGTCTCTTACCAGTGGGGATTGAAGAGCAACAAATAGTGATATTATTTGGAGATGGGAGTTAACAAAATCCATGAGAAATTTTTGTTTCTGGTAGTCTCCAACTTGCAGAGTTGGAGTATTTGCCTGAATGGACACTTAGATTCAGCTTGTGGTGACAACACCAAATACAGTATCATTCTCAAAACCACACACATGCTACAAACGGTGGAGGTTCTGAGTGTGCTAGTAAGTGGTTATGAAGTAATTGGAAGCATTTTAGCTTAAATGTTCTGTGATACAAATTCTACCAATCTCATTTATATGGTTTTGGGTTCTTTTCAGAATGCTTTAGCTCCCAAATTTAATTACTTTAAAAACATCACTTGAGATTTTTAAGGCCAACTTCTAATGTTGTCTTTCTCTGCCATCCAAGTTTTTAGGTATTCTTACTTAATGCTTCCAGAACTTTTTCCATGATAATAAATGTTAGAAAATGACTAGCTATGTCTTGTGTATATAAGCCTTCTGTTTTACCACTTGGAACATAAAAAAATAAATATCCTATAAAGGTAATCTGATAATTATGAGATCTGGCAGCCTGTGAATATATAGATATGTTTTGCTCATGTGTTGCTGAAAAGGAAGTAAATTAAGAATGTCATTCTTAACCATGTAATTTAAAGGTGATCTGCAGATCAGTCACCCACTAGTATCAGTGTATATGAGTATTTTTGTGCATGGCTCTAACTCGGGAACCCTGTCTGTAGCATGGTTAGTACCTTACGGGACTGCTGTTACAGTGAGATGAGGGTTCATTTGACCCTTCTTTGCCCCCACCTCCCACAGGCTGGGCTGGGGACTTTTAGGAGTAGTACTGGCTTTTTAAGGCCTCTTTACTTTCTAAATCGCAAGGAAGGACAGTGGTACACTGTGAACAGGGCTGGGTATTATTGGTGGTCCTTGCTTGGCTCTTCAGGTCTTTTAAATAACCTCCAAGGATGGTGACTCCACCACTTCCCTGGGCAGCCTGTTCCAATGCTTGACAACCCTTTCAGGGAAGACATTTTTCCTAATATCCAATCTAAACCTTCCCTGGCACAACTTGAGGCCATTTCATCTTGTCCTATCACTTGTTACTTGGGAGAAGAGACTGACATCCACCTCGCTACAACCTCCTTCCAGGTAGTTGTAGAGCGCGATAAGGTCTCCCCTGAGCCTCCTTTTCTCCAGGCTAAACAACCCCAGTTCCCTCAGCTGTCCTATCCCTTGTTACTTGGGAGAAGAGACTGACATCCACCTCGCTATGACCTCCTTTCAGGTAGAGCGCGATAAGGTCTCCCCTGAGCCTCCTTTTCTCCAGGCTAAACAACCCCAGTTCCCTCAGCTGCTCCTCATAAGACTTGTTCTCCAGACCCTTCACCAG
>NW_008825557.1:1599826-1624721 GCF_000699105.1 Pygoscelis adeliae
TGTGGGAAACGGTGTCAAAGGCTTTACTAAAGTCCAGGTAAACAACATCCACAGCCTTTCCCTCATCCAATAAGCGGGTCACCTTGTCACAGAAGGAGATCAGGTTAGGCAAGCAGGGCCTGCCTTTCATAAACCCATGCTGACTGGGCCTGATCGCCGGGTTGTCCTGTACGTGCCACGTGATGGCACTCAAGATGATCTGCTCCATAACGTTCCCCAGCACTGACATCAGACTGACAGGCCTGTAGTTTCCCAGATCCTCCTTCTGGCCCTTGTTGTAGATGGGTGTCACATTTGCTAACCTCCAGTGCTACTGGGACCTCCCCAGTTAGCCAGGACTGCTGACAAATGATGGAAAGTGGCTTGGTGAGCACTTCTGCCATCTCCCTCAGTACCCTCGGGTGGATCCCATCCGGCCCCATAGACTTGTGTGTGTGTCTAAGTGGTGTAGCAGGTCGCTAACCATTTCCCCTTGGATTATGGGGGCTTCATTCATGCGTTGGAGCAACTGGATTACAAGTCTTTCTGCTACTTTAATACAACTTGCTGTCTGTAGATGAAAAGCATCATGTAAGAATAAGAAGTATTATTTTTTTTTAAATGGCAACAAAATTACTTGGATTTTCACTAAACCGCTAGCTGTTTTATGTGTCCTGGATATTTAAACTCTAATAGATTATTAACACATTAATTTGCTAACTACAGTTGTTAGTCAGAACTAAGTCTGGTATGGGCTTCAAGAGATGTGATAAAATTGGTAAACTGGCTAAGCAACCATACATGACCCTCGTGCTGTATTACAAGCTCTATGTTACAAGTGCACTTAATTACGCAGAGCAGCACACAAGGAAAGGAGGCTGTACAGGTTAGCAGAGTTCTTCCCATATTATAAAAATCTGTTTCTAAACTTGACCGCTGTATTTTGCTAATCCATGCTGGATGGTCTTGGGCTGATGTGCAGTGGTCATGGCTACTGTCCAGTAGCTGCAGAAGTATGATCTGCTGAGATAATTGAGACTTTTAAAAAGTAAGACCATCCCCGAAGGTAACACACTTAATCAGTGACAACATCATCACCTGCATCGCCATTTTAGTTCAGATCAGGAGTGTGCTCTAAAGTCACCCTCCTTGTCCCACTTGCAGAGATCTGGTTTGGACTGCAAACTGTGTGTGGGCAAAGGTAAACCAGAAGTTACATTCTGGGAGCACATTAAGTCCATGCAACTGGACTGAGGTAAAACCTCGTCATTTATGTGGAGGGTATGCATTTAGGGTGGGTGTTAGGTCCTCAGCATGAACAGTTTCACTGTATAGATGCACTTTTCTGGTGTCATGCTGCTTGCCAGTGTAGACGTGACTTCAGAGAGATTTAAAATACAGCAACTAACACAGAGTCAAGAAAGAGAGATGGAACCTAAATGAGATAAATAGCACAACAGGGCAGTCTCCTTTCTGAGCCAGTAAAGCAGGACAGAATATGCAATGCAAACATAAAAACAGCTGAAGTAACAAAGTAATAGAGTCTTGCTATGTCTGAAGTTAATTAGGGGCAACAAGCTGCCCCTAATTACTAAAGTGTGGGATCCTCAGCAAAGCTGCCTGGGATACTAATTAAAAGAACTGATTATATGAAATAGAATGCATAATTAATGACTGAGAAATCATTTTCAAGAGTATCTTCAGACAGCAAATAAAGTGCCCTTGGAAAATATTGTGACACCCTGAGCTATCCACTGAATCTAATCCCGCAGATAGACCTGAACTAATTTGCAAGAGGTTGCTGTGCTTATACTTTCTAGTGCTGAGGTGGGGATTAATGGGGGCAGAATGACAGGTAGAATAGGAATAGTATTTCCATTTTAGTATCAAATACTCTCTTCAGTTTTTTTTTTTTTATGTATGACTTCAATAGAACCTGGTTATGAAATATGCTGACATACTGTATTTTGTTTTAATAGTTGGCTTTGCAATAGTCTGCTGCTCCTACAGTTGGGTAAGGTCTTTAATGCTTGGAGAGGGCCTTTGGGTAGCATCCTCTCTGTGTTGATTAGTAGCATGTGTATGTGTGGCAACTGTTGGCTGTCAAGTGTACAGGCCACCAAATGGACTGTGATTTCTCTTTTCTAGGTTCTTGAAAAAACAGCAATCTGAAGATTACATCTGACAAAACAAAAATGGAAAGTTTAAGGATTTATCTTCCTTGCAAACAAAAAAAAATCTAGCCTGATTAATGTGGGGCTTTTTATCCTGTTTTTTAAAAGGGCTAATCAGCGGTTAAGTTATCCAGCCACCTGTTTGGGTGTTCCTGCCTGTTTGGGTGTTCCTGCCTGTTTGGGCACTCCTTAATTTATAAACTTGAAATGTTTTTTAATAGCCCTAGTCCTCAATGACTTTGACATGTTTATAGAAACTTATATTAGGAATAACAAAGCTATAAATGCTTGGAAGCATTGAACCCTATGTGTAATTTCTTATGTTTCTTCTAAACATCTGCTGGAGGCCTAGATGGGAGGCTGGAGATGCCCCAAAGTGCACGGAGGCAGCCAAGAGGGACATGGGTGCCTTTAAGTAATTAGGCTGTGAGACCAACCCATGGCTGTATGATGTCCCTCCAGGCAGGCATTACATTTAATTCTCACCGATCGATCTGCGATCGTTGTAGTGAGCCCCCCTTTGTGTGGGATTCATGTTCACAGAGGGAGCAGACCCAGAACTGAAATATCCATATCCTCCATAGTGTCTCTTACTTGTTCTGGGATTCAATAAATTGATCAGTATCTCTTTGGTCCCGTAAGGTCGTGTGTTGTAACTCTGAATGTATTCATATACTAGAAAAGGGGAAATTATCAACTTGTGTACACCTGAAGAGAGACCATGATTGCACTGTGCGACCGAGGCGGCGGGGGGGCGGTCCTGCTGCTGGTGGTGCATCCCTGCTTCCCCGCATGCTGTGGTTCTGCCAAATTCCCTATGGGATGTGGAAAATACGTGTATGTATGGTTATATGTAAAAGGAGGGAGAGAGTGTGTGTGTGTGTGTATGCATGAGAGAGGCAGGGAAAAAAGCTATAGATATTGATAGGGGACTAGAATGAGTGCTCCATAGCATGTTATGATCTAATCTGTTTTAAAGAGGTTACGCATTGAGTGTAAAATACTGAATACGAGTCACTCAATACTGCTACTTTTTCAGAAGCATCTTTATCTGTTTGTTGTTGTAAAAATTGTAAACTGACATTTACTTTCTTTAAAAACAAACAACACCTGCTCCCCACCCCCCCAAACCAAACCAAAACAACAAACGCAACACCCCAAGCCCTGCAGATCTATATTTCTGCCTTGGCTCAGTTTGGTAGCTACTTCATGTAAAATGAAACTCCTAAACCTTATGATAAGGAAGCAGAGATGTTCCTATGGCTTCTATTAACAGTAGAGGTTTTATTTTTTGTTAATATTGAGCTTTCAGAATTGATCTGATTCCTTAGGGCTAGCTCAGAGTGTGCCCTCTTGAATTTCTACTTTTCTATTTCTGCTCTTTAAGGCTTACAGGCGTAAGACTTAAATATCTGATTTGTTTTTGTATTTGAGGATGGATGTATACCTTGGCTGCAGAAACTTGCTCTGGATTGAAACATAGCATATGTGTTCTCAGAGTGAAGGATAATTTATTTTCCTAATTTGATTCAATTTGTTTTTTTTTTTCCCCTACAGTGGAAAAATAATTAGTTCCAACAGGAAAACAGCTATCCTGATTGTGTGGTTAAAAAAAAAAGGCAAAAAAAAAATTACCCCCCTGCACTGCACAACTGTGCAGATAGCTCTTACCTTTTTCTCACTCTGACTTTAGTGAGGCTGCAGAGCAACTGTCACAGCTGTCATAAGGCACTCTTTGGGGGAAAAGAAGTTGGCCCATTTTATTTTTAATAGTGATGTGGTTAGAGTGGAACAGCTTCTTCCTATCAGTGATCAGAATCGCACTGCCTCAGTGCTAATAAGATAAATGGGGTAATGCATACTGATTATAATAGCTGGAGTGATATGTAGACTGAGAGATTGAGTAAAGAGGTGCGAGATGTTGAAGCTCTGAGCAATATAGATGGTCAGTGATGCAAATCCATTTCAATCTATAATGCTGGAGAGCCTGGAAAATGGACAGAATTGCATAATAACATCAGAAGAAGATAGGTAGCCTCTAACCTTTTCTTTCAATAAGGGTGAAGGATTCAGAGTGAGAAACCAGGTCTTTTTGTCAATGGAGTGAACCCATCCTTGGACAGTATGTGCATTTGTGTGTTTAAGGCAGGTGTCAGGGAATATTTATTTACTACAGCCATTCATATGAATAAGTAAAAAAATAGAACTCAGGGTACTATCAAAATTGTAAAACTGTATCAAAACGCTTGTAAGTTGCTTGCTAATTTTAAGTCTAATAATTTTAAGCCCAATAAAACATTGAAATAATTGGATTTTTTTTTTTATAGCAAGTAAATAAATTTGTGCAATCAGTGCAGAAGAGTAAGAAAGATCAGAATGGACTAAACTAATACAGTTTTAAAGGCGGAATGGCATTTAATGCAGGAGAGTTTTCTTTTTTTTTAAGAGGAGTCATAAACTTGTAGATGCTTTGAGATAGGCTGAGTTAGGGACACTGTTTCTGATGCAGTAGCCTCTAAGCAGTTTCACGTGTGTGTTTCCAAATTGTGTGCATACAACTTAGTAAATCAAAATAAGGCCTTTTTCTGAAAGGTGACACAAATAGGCTATCTGTAGGTTTCCCCTCAATAGTTCTTGTGTTAAAACAGGTATTTTATCCACCTGCCGGTTCAGAAGATTCTTTCTGAATCACAAAATCGTTACCAGGGAATAGCACCACTACTGCCAAACAGCTCTGCTGCCGTATTTGTGTCCTTAGTGACACCTGTTTAATTAAATGCTTTGCTTTTGACAGAACATGTAGTAAGCTAGGCTAACAAAGCTATCATGCCTCAGGTATGCCTAGTAAGCGCCCTGGCGTATATCATGGCGGAATGAAATGATTGCTTTGCTGTGGGATGGAAAGCTTATCTTGCAAATGTGTTGCAAGGCTGATGAATGTCTTGAACGCACAAACAAGTTACTGTGTATCGTAGTTTTACACCAAATGGGAAGGGACCTCCTGGGTTGAGGCAGTCTCATGTCCAAAAAAGAGGGCTGTTGTCTTTTATAAGCAGGTGAAACTTCAGTTAGTAGGTATCCCCACTGTTTTTCATTACTCTAATAGTTGTGAGACTTCTGTTTCCTGATTGAATGCATTTGCAGTTTGCTTTTTACCCACTTGCTGTTCTGTCAGCTCTGCCATTCAGTTAAAATAACAGCTTTTCCTTACTGAAGGATTTAATAGAGGATGGTGTCTCGTTCTGCTATATGAAACAATCCAAGCTCTGAACCATCCCTCAGGCAGTAGTCTCTCTCCTTCTCCAATTATCCTAATGGCCTTTCTCTGTAGATTTTGCAGCTGGAATTAATGCACCTTCCTTTTCATGTCACCTTTCACGTTAGCACGGTGCCTGGGGTGCGCTGAGGCAGCGCATCCAAGCCTTCAGCTCAGAGCAGCCAAGGAGAACGAAAATCTTGCAGAAGTTCTTGTGAGTCCTGGCCTGAAGTGTGGGATGCTGAATTTCACCCCGTTTCTGTTACTGCAGCTCCCACACTGGCTGTGTTTTCCAGTACGGTTTTCTTATCCACGTTGTGTGCTAGTGCATCCCAACCTTGAATTTCAATATCAGTCTTCAAAATCAGAAGATTACAATGTCATGTTCCTGTTCTCTCTGTCATAACAAGTATGGAAATATTGCATTTATGTTTAATTTGCAGGTATAGCCCTCCAGAACTTTGCAGCTACCCTTCCGGAGGCCTGCTATTTCTCCTTTAACACTTACCCTCATGTTTTTATGGATATTTTTTTTCCCCTTTGTGGCAGTATCTCAGCTGCTTAACTGTTGTCTAGATAAGATCTACAGCTTTCTTTTAGCCAGAAAGCAAGAATAAAAAGCAAACAGCTTACTTGATTTTATAATCTTTTAAATAATTGTGGTAAATCTGTGACTTTGTATGACTAATCCTTCCCATTCTGGGTCAGACATTGTTCTGTTTCCCTGACTCTAACCTTATTTTTATATCCTTCTCCTGAAGAGTCTATGCTCCTCTGAATATAGAGACCTGTTGCTTTCCTTTGGGAAGGAGGTTTCTTTGGGCGATGCTGGACAACTTTCAGACTCTTCTTCTAAAGAACTTCCACGCTGCCTCATTCCGGTCTCTCAACTCTTCAGTCTAGATGAGTGAATTGACTAACTCCTCTTAGTTCCTTGATGTAGAGAATAAATTATCACTTCTCAGTTTCCAGGCTAAAAAGATCTTTCTGACAAAATACAGACTGCTGAGACCAGATTCATGTTCAATAACCATGCATATCAGCAAGCTCTCAAAATAATTAAGTGCTGCAGTGATAAAGAACAAAGACCGTTCAGTGGCACAATTCATACGCATTCAGCTGCGGCGTTGCCATGTGCCTTCATTTTAATTTGTTTTTAGCCCAACTGCTATCAAAAGTCCTGAGTTCCTGGTCGTCCAATAAGGTTCTAAAAAGGCTGTTTCTGGCATTCTGCCTCAGCTACATTTGGCACGCTGCAGAGCAAAGTTTAACAAACATCTGTTGGGTCAAGCTTTTCATTGACCACAGGAGGTTAAATGGTCAGGACGTGCTGATTTCTTTACAGAATGTGTCCAGACTTGTGAATTTTTACTATACTTTTGTGTATGACTTGAATGCTCGTAGCAGACAACATGTATAACAGTGCAATTATGCCACAGCGTTTGCAGTTAATTATCCCCTCTAAAATATTATCCAGCATACCTGAGCAAATGTTTTTGTTTTAAAGCCCATTGCCATGTATATACATTGATTTTCTGTGCGACAAAAGACATAGATTCATGCTTCCTTCCTAACTTCCTTTGACACCACAACTTTGTGGCTGAATAGAGCACAACAATGAGTGACTTCTGGGTCTAACTCATCTTTTATCCTGCCCGTAGTGCTATAATTCAGGCATCTCCCAACATTGGAAAATTGCAAGGAGTCTTGGCCTCTCTGCCTTACTCCTATTCAGCACTTCTGAGTAATTATAATTTTTGGAAAAGATGGTACAAAGAACATACTGTGAATTATACTGAAGGTCAGTCATTATTTCTGTGCTTCTTGGGAACAGTGCTCACGCTTGTGCTAGGGACTGAGTGAATCACTTGGAAACTCTGGTTCTTGTTCCTGTGAGGTTTACTTGCACAAAGTTAAGCAAAACTCATTCACCACAACTCTCTTCCACTTCTCACACTTCCTCAGCTATACTGGATTTTACAGAACAGCATGTCTGTCTTTTCTTTTGGTTCAGGATTGTGTTGTCTGGTCCTTTGCACCAGAAGGAAGAAAAGCTTTAGAAAGGGGAAGAGAGGCATCCTGTCGAATTAACTTGGTAGTCTTGGTAAAAGAGTGCAGAACTGGAAGCTGGAGGAATGAATAAGTTCAATCTCTCCCTCTGAAAGCTCTGATTTCTGTATGCTTCAGCCCTTCATTGTTATGCCCTCCGTGCAAAACATGAAGGATAGCTAAGTATTGGTCCTCTACTGTCACTTTGCAAATAATAGAAATATTGAAAGTTGATTTTTATCTGAAGTTTGGAAAGGAAATTGCATCTCCAGAATAGCAGACACTTCCCCCCCCCCCAGTTCACTATGCAATAGCTCTGCAAGAGTGTCAGCTCTGTTCCTCTGGCATGTTCCTAATCACCGTGCCATTTTTTTTTGTGTGACAGTGGGAGAGATGGAGATCAGGAATCCTGTTCTGTTGCTTTTGGTTAGATACATAAATTACCAGCACAGTGTGTACTGAAATCTTCTTAAGCAGCTTTTGCAGGATAAAAGGTAGCAATTTACTCCTGACTTAAACGAGAAGGGCCTGTGCTGAGCATCTAAAGATCTGTTGCTCAGCTCCTCCTGGTGATCCGAGGGGCAAGGGTACTTGATAATTGTATGTGACAAGGTTAATCCAATTTCTTTTTTCCAAAACTGAATTGTTACTGTTAGAAAAATTCCCTTTAAAGCAAGTGGATATTATAAAAAACAACAAACAAACAAAAACCCAGCCTCTAGATTATGCAGTGTTTTGGGGAGGAAAAAAATGCAGGTTTTCCACCCTTACTAATTTGAGTAAGCCTTTGGTGTCACTTCCGACACTGATGGGTTGACTGGGTACCTTACTCCAGTTAACTCATCAGAGGTTTAAAAAGACGTCTGCAGACACTGTGTTTTCTTCCTACAGCTTACCGCTCCTTTCATAAGCAGAAAGCTACAGTTCAGCTACCTCCTAAACTTGTTGTAAAACCACCTGCAAAGAACTTAGTGGTGAGTTTATTTCAAGGTAAAGTAGTAGGTTTTTTCTTCAATTTAACTTAAATGAAACACCCGAGGACAGAAAATAAACCCTGAACATAAACTGCGGCCGATCAGTGGGTTCTCATTGGATAAAAATGGGTCCTAAGCTGTTCAGAGGAGAAAGCTGTGGCTTCCCCCCATGTTTATGATGGAAGGAAAGACACTGTCAATCACTCACACACCCAAGAGGGAGAGCGGTTGATTACTTTTTCTTGGCCATAGACTGGAGATGAACAGGGCGTGTTCACTGGGCAGTGAAGCATACTAACCTACCAATTTGGGATTTTTGTCCTTGCTGCCTGTACCTTTGTATTTCTGCTTTGTGGTGCCAAGGTGACATGCCAGTCTCTTTCCCCGG
The DNA here is from genome assembly GCF_000699105.1 of Pygoscelis adeliae. Lineage (NCBI taxonomy): Eukaryota > Metazoa > Chordata > Aves > Sphenisciformes > Spheniscidae > Pygoscelis > Pygoscelis adeliae. The sequence goes on from NW_008825557.1 coordinate 1,608,647, forward strand.
GCTCCCTGGTAGGACTCCCCATCACCTGGAGGGACTGCTCTATAAATGCAGACCTGTAGTGATCTGTACTTGAAAGTGTCTTTATTCTCCCTTGGGTTTGGATTTTACAGCTTTTGTTCTACTCCAGTAATTCCCCTGTTGGCCCATTTTTGTTAGGCTTGTCTTTGAGCACAGTTGTTAGCGGGGAAGGCTGGGAGGCTTTCAGCCGACTTCCTTTCATTGTTTCTTTCAAACATCTGATGTTATCTCATCTGCCTTCGTGTTATTAAATACGTGTGCTCTTCTGGAATCACTTAACCTCTTCCCATTCACGTGCCTGCAATGCCCTGCTCAGATCCTGGCCTTTAGGGAATGCGAGCAAGTGAACTTTTTTCATTTCAGTAGGATTTTGCACAAGTAGATGCTCTGTGAATATATTGTGAAGTTGTAACTAAGCATTTACAGAGAGTAATAGCTTTAGGACTATTTTCTTCTTTTCCATTTTCTTTTTCTTTTTTTTTTTTCTTTTTAAGAAGGGAACAAAAAATGGTCACACCGCTAAGCTCTAATTACAGTAGCTTCGGAGAGACCTGCTTGATTTGCCTTTTGAGCTCTTTGCTGTGTCAGGTAGGTTTTGATCAAACGCGTTTCTGCCAGCATTCAGTCGTTAGCATTCAGTCTGAGTTAGTCACCAGTGAATTATGGTCTGTGATATGGTCCAGGTCCCATTGCTCTAGTTCTTTTTCTCTTGATTGATTTCCATTCACGTTTTCATTATTGCCCTGGTCTCTCACTGCATGCTTCCTAGTGCTTTTATTTCATAGCTTTTCAGAATGAATATCCATGATTCATGATTTGAAATAAAATGCTAATAATGACATTATGCAACACTTTGAAATAAACATTTCTGAGATTGTTCCTTAAGCTTTTTAAGTGGTAGACTTTGAGAAAAATCATACCACTCTGCAATGATAAGGCAGTAAGGTGGGGGGGGGGGGAAAGGGCTGATAAACTTTAACATTTTAATTTAAAAACCTCATTCTTGAATAGACCTGCCAGCATCAGGCAGAGAGAGAAAATTTTCTTGGCCATTTCCTTTAGACAGAAACCAAGTAATTAAATCATAACTGGTGAAGATCTCAAAACACAAAGTACACTTTTTCCTAATCTACACAGATCTGAAAAATGGCTAAATAGTGTCGTGTCCCCCTCCCCCCAGGTTCCTGTCTTTATCAATCTGCAAAAGTCAAATATCAGCTCCTCCTAGATGTCCGGAGGAATGTAAGATGGTATGGCTATGGAGCCAGCCATTGTATTAAAATAGGTAAGTAAAAGCATGGACTATCATGATACTCAAAACTTACCAGTTTTTCATTGTCTCTAGTCAGATGTTGGGTCTACGTTTCTGGGTTTGTTTCTAGACTGATAGATGTCCCCACTCCTATCCTCACTCCTGATTTGTAATGCAATAATTGAGATAATGTAATCTGAATATTGTAATTTTTATAATTAGTTTCCAGGAGGGAAGTCTTTTCAGCTGTGCTTGCTGTCATTGAGGAATAGCAAATCTGGCAGCAGATAACTTGCTGGAGTTGGTGATGAAAACTTTGGGTAACTTCTCTTTAAAACAAAAATCCCAAACTAAACAAATCCTGCAAAAGGAGAAAACTATCTCTTATCACTCTTACCTCACGGTGTTTTCATTTATTCATTAATATTTTTGCAGCAGGATTGGTATATCAGACACTTTCCGAGCTTTGTTCCTTTGGTTAACATCTTTTGAAGGCGTTCTGCCTGTGCAGTTTGTTTTCAGCAATGCACCTTGGTGTGAAACACGTTATTACTCGGACAGAAGCCCTCTGCTCGCTCTGCAGCGTGTGCTGGGAGGATCTTTCCTGCCTGTTGCTCTGACTGAGGCTGTAGGACAAGAATTTGAGAGAGAAATTTAGGACTGAAAGAATTTATCTTTTTTGTAAACATCTTCCTACCTTCAAAAAAACTTTAATAGTCAAGACTAGGCTATCCTCATTTTGAATTACTATCAAAACATATTTTAAGGCCCTTGAACTTTATGGCTCAAGGCCTAAGCTTATCTCTGTTTATTACAGGATGAAATGTTTATTTAAGGCAAATTGCCTCCAGTCTATCATGAGGATCTTGCGTCTTCCGCTAGAGAACCTGGTGCTAGCCTTTGTCACAGGCAGAGTACTGGGCTAAACTGGCTTAGTCTGAAACAGGGTGGAAATGCTTTTGACCCCTGAAGTGTTGTGGTTGAAGGAAATAAGTAAATCTTGAATTTTAAGCAGTACTGTGAGATTCTGTAAAGGGTGCCTATGAACTAAATATAAGATGTAGAGGAAAACAGGCAGAAACCGTAAAATGGCTGGCATGTGAGTTTCTGCATGGTCCCCAGGAGTAATCAGAATGAGAAATTTTGGAGGCATGTGCAAGATGATGATACACTAGTCTCTATTTTCAGGAAGATGGATAGAATGTACTTTCTTAATTGTCATTGCAAGAGAGGAGTAATGTCATCAGGAAAGGGGAAAGGTTGGAGGTGCCTCAGTTTTGTCTAGAGGTTCACTTGTCCTTTGCTAGAAAGTTGGTGAATCTGCTAGTCTGATTGCTCTGCAGCCAAAAAGCCCTCTTGAGACTGAAGGTTACAGCTCTTCTGTCCCACTCCAGTGGGCAGCTAGGGGGAAAGCTCCAGGTGTGCAAGCAGAGCCCGCAGATCTCCCATTTGGGGTGACTGAAGGAGGAACAGGCTAAGTATTAGCAGAGGAGTCAACACATAGCATAAGGACAGGCAGATGAAAGGGTGAATAATTTGTTCTGGGGGAGGCACTCTGGATTTTCCCTTACTGGTAGTGATGGACACCCTTGCTTGAGTGTTTTGACTTAGGAGAAAACTTCAGGAGGGTTAGCAAAGGAAAATTGTCAGGTAGTTTTTTGGCATAATTGTTCAGAACTGAGTATACTTCTAGTTTGGATAGTATAGTGTTTCCTAGAAATTTATATTTTTTCAAAAATGAATTTAATTGGTTTTACCTGTTTTAACAACAGTGCCTCTGAAGGTCAGACATGATTTAAAAAAAACAAAACACCAAAACCTGTCCTTTTTTTTTTTTTTTTTCCTTTTCTGCTTTGAGGATACTCATTTAGTCGAATTAACAGGAATTACAAAGCTGTTGGTGGATGGGAACTTACTGTATATGACTGTGAAGATAAAAAGCAATATTAGAGAAGGGACGAGCATCTGAAAGACTTGGATAATCTAAACATTGGTATCAGATGTTAGTTGTCTGAGGCAAATCTGTCTTTATTTAACTTTAAGATGCCTGTTGAGCTAATATACAGCTGAGCAGTAACTAATTGGCCTGTGACACATAAGCAGTGGGGTAACCTGGAAGTAATGAAAGGACTTCAGTGTTGTTTGCGTGAGACTGTACCACTGTGAATGGGAAATACTGCACTGAAAATTAGGTGTGTGGCAATAGCAGCCCATGACCAGATTCTAAAATATATATATATTTTTTTCTTTTATTTCTTGCAGCCTCCTGTTCAGAAATAGGTTTTCTTTCTGACTGCTGTCAGGAATGGACAGGCGGCAAATTTATCCTCATAAAATGTGTTTATGAAGCTGGCTTAGAGGGAATTGTTAACTTTTGCTAGGTGTGTTCCTCTTGAAAGAACAGTAATGTACTATTCTTATGTTTATATAAGATTTCTGGGTGGAGGAGAAAAATACTTGGCTTTAAACCAGATGGCTCATGGAGAGCGTGAATTTATTCTTTAACATGTGATTCTGGGACTTCATTGTATATAAGCAACAAAGTCATTTATTTATTTATTAAGATTCTTTTGTAGCAGTTGTTTATAGGAGCGATATGGTGTGGCTAATTATGCCTGAAAGTCCTGCATCTGGTTGTTAGAGATTGGGTATTTAGGCTGGGTATGCATTATTTCCGTAGCTCTGAAAGCAGAAATGGAGATCAAATACTGGGGAAAAATCCCCTTGTTGAAAGATGAGGTGGTGTTTACAGAAGGCTCACAGAATCTTGGTTTTTTTTCCTTATTTTTCTGTTGTTTGATACTGTTTATGATTAAATAATTCATTAAATACTGTCATGAAAAACTCTAATTTTTGGCTTACACAGAATATATTTTTCTAAAGAGAGGCATTGGTCCTTAAGTGTTACTCCCCTTAAGTGTGGGTTTTCTACAAGTCGTAGATTATTGTGGATGTTGTGAGCATGCTGCTGTCTTGTCATGAAACATCTGGTATTTTGGGTAATAAAATGCTCCACTTTCAGAGTATCTTGTAACCTGTGATGCTGCATCGAGATGGAAACTGAGAGATGTAAAGTTTTTGTGTCAGCCTTTCTAGTGACTGTACAATATTTGTGTCCTTCATGCTATGAATGAATCTCTGTTCCTTATGATACAGTGCACTGCAACTACACTTCATATTTTACAAATGAAAGAGTGGAAAATTTGCAGGGAATATACCTAATTATTATAAATTACAAAATAATCCATACAGTAGGATTATTTCTCTCACTTGATACACGAAGAGGCTTTATTAGTTCTCAAGTGCTGTAATGTTGAAGTGGTAGATATTGTCATGGATGTAACCAGTGATTCAGAAATTAGTTAGCTGGTTTTAATGTTTTTATTTAACTGGAGAGATCGGTTTGCTCATGCAAGAAGAAAAGCTTGGGAAGGGAGGAGGTTCAGTAAGATCTGTAATTTTGGGCACACTTGTCTGGACTCCCATTTAGATAGTGGTGATCTGGTCAGCGGAGGCTAGTGTGCGTCAGTTCATTCATTAGGTTATCCACTCATTTGGGCCATTCATAAGGCGTCTGCTGTAGACTGAGGTGACTTGCTCACTTGGCTACATTGACTGCATGGGTAAGATCTCTACTGAGCATCCATGGGAATTTGAACACCTCCAAGGATGAAGACACTGACCTCTCTGGACATCTCTTCTGGGGTTTTACCACTCTCATGGGGGGGGGGAGGAATTCCATACGTCTAGAGAAGAATTTCCCATGCCGAATTCTCCAGCTGTAGGCAGTGTAGGTGGGACACAGCTGTGTGGGTCTCCAGCTAGTGGGAAGTGCTGAGTTGGGGTGTGATGGCTGCAACCCAAGTTGTGGTAAGGAATATCCGTGTGACTCTGTCATAAGGAAATATATCCCGCATTCTGAAGTGTTGCTGAACTGTTTACAGTGTAAACTGTATCTAGAGTCGAATTTGGGTGTTGCATTAATTTTGCTGGCCTGCTGTATTTTTACCACATTGTGTTTTTCATGGAATCTCATCCTTCAAGACCAGAGTTCATCAAATCCAAAGTGATTAGGACTCACACAACATTATTTTGCTTGCATGTAAGGAGGGGAGAGGGAAGGAGGCAGGCCCTGAGAAACGTCTGCTTTCTCTTAAGAAAACAAACACCACTTCTCAAAATGATGTCCCCATATTTACTGGGACAAGCACCAGGATGAAGCTACCCCATTTAATTTTGGTCAGGTGATGGGATTTAAAAGTTTCTGATCTAATGGGAGTTCAAGCACTTCTCTGTGAAGCTGAATCTCTCTCTATCAACTTGAATCTTCGTTGCCATGCGTACATCAGCGTTGATGTAGTACACTGCTGCAGACAAGCACTTCTCAGCTGGTGGGCTGCTATGCTCCATGAAATAGAGTTAGGCCTTAACTTTGAAGGCATACCATGCTATCTGAAGTCAAGACAATTTCACTGCAGTACACTTGACTAATAAAGACGAGTGTTCTGTCAGTTGACTACACACCCTTTTCTCTAATAGATATAATAAAATGGTTAGAATTAGAAAGTACATTTATTTGATTAAGAAGTATGACTATTTTTTTGTAGCTTGTTTTGTGTTTAATGTTGATAATTATCTGTCCCAATTAGTTTTTTTTCCCTGTACCTCTTGCAACTTGCTCTGTTGTATTTGAAGAAGAGCAGTTGTGTTTTTAATGTGTTACCAAATTATATTAAGCTTTATTTAGCAAAATAAATTTACTTTTTTTTTAATAAACAATTGTTTGACAAGTATTTTCTCCTGAAAAAGGGCCTTATTCTATAGCAACTAGCTTATTGGTTTGGGGGGTTTTTTTGGTGTGATTTTTTGGGGGTTTTTTTGTTTGCTTGTTCAGTGTTGGTTGCCTGCCTGTTCCTGTTTTTAGGGCTTTAGAAACACTGTTTTGAAGGAAGAAGTAATCTCTCATGATGAGTTTCCCTTCCTTTTTTTTTCCTGGTGGATTGAGTGGTCCTAGAAAAGATACTTCTCCCTAAAATATTCTATCTGTAGAGAAGTGGCTACCACAGCACAGCTGTTTTAGCTTTGGCAGTAGGTATTAGGTTGTCCAGTTCTTAACTTTATAAAGTCAGATTTTAGGAGAAGATACTGCTTGTTCTGCCTATGCCAATTCATTCTCTTGAAAAACAGAATTTCATTCTTTATATGATTTGTTTGCTTTCTGCTTTCTCAAGAGTATTAATCTTATTTTCAGTCATTCTCCTGAGAGAAAATCCTTTCAAGGTAGCTTGCTGCCTCTGAAACCTTTTATAATAACTTCATGCTACAGCTCCTATTGCTTCACAACATGCTTTCCTATGTTCGCCTTTAAAATAAGAACAGAAGCTCTACCTCCATTTTGCTGTTTTTAAAAGCAAACTTTCTTGGGATATGGGCTTTTGAAAATTAAACTTGCAAGTTTCAAGTTTTATTTCAAAGGAAGACATAATGCTTTTATGAGAAGTCGAAGCTTGCAAGGAAGCAAAGCATTCTTACATGTCAGAGGCGATACCTTGGGGAACCAGTGTTTCGGTCAAAGAAACAGACGTGCAGATTATAATGAATTCTAATATCAGGAGAGATCGTGAGGTAGGATTTCTGTATTTCAGTAATGCTAGAGCAGAATTGTTATTAAAAACTTACTCGTTTCTAATAATTTTTGGTTTGTTTTGTTTACAGCTGGCTAGCTTGTAAAGCCAGGTTGGATTACCAAGGACTTCTGAAATGTTATGAGGAAGACATTGGTAAAAGTGAATTACTTAATGAATGTAGCGGAAGGTGCACATGAAGTAACTAAAAAAGATGAAAACTAAAATACAAAGTTAAGTAATGTGCTGCCTTTAGAGAATAGGAGCATAATCTGCAAGACCCAAAAGATGAAGGAATATACCTTCAGTATTACAGTAGTCAATACTTCATAAAAGCCATGTTATCTTGCTGCAGATGATTCTTGCCATGACCAATTCTGGTCTGTTATCTTTGTGCTGCTGTGGAGCTCGCAATCCCTTTTTTCCTCTTCTCTGGGAACTGCATTCACTTGTATCACTCATAGGACACTGTAATAGGTATGCACCATTCTGCTGGAATTTCTGGTCAGAAAAGCTTTGGAAAGGTTTTTTTTTATTGAGTTCTTGACTTACTTATTCCTGTGTTCATAGAAGGCTGTCTTCTATTGCAGAATCTAAATGAAGCTGAGGTCGTGAAGCTTTTGTAATTTAAATTACACAGCTTTTTTGTTTTGGTGGGTTTTTTTGTGAGTTTTTTTTCCTTTTTTTAAATTCTTGTGTGTTTCTCTCTTTACTACATACCACTATTGTTGCAAGTTGGTCAGCTTGATGAGATTATTTTGGAGCCACAGTATAAAATGTTTTTCTTTAAAAAAGAACAGAAAAGTCAGAACTTAAATGCCTACATTTGTGAAGTCTTAAGCCATATCCATAGGTCTTCATATGGCTTTTTCTTTTAAAACTGAAACAGAACCCTAATGTTATTCACAGATCTTTGTGGGGAAAAAAATCGTTTTGTTTAGTAATTTCTTCTAAATTGCCTTGACTATGGGGAAAAGTAATTTTGGCACTAGGTTTAATATCTCTCTGTTTTTCTTGGAGCCTTTTGTTAGCTTCTGTTTTGCAGGAATATGGACTGCAGAAGTTAAAGTGGTGACCCTGCCAGAGCATGCTTGGTGCTCTGGGTTCGGAACTGCCTCCCATTTCTTACAGATGTGAAATTAATTTTCCCCTATGGGGGGACTGAATTATAGCTCTGTTCATTTGGGCTCGTAACAGTGGTCTGCCTTCAGCACAGGGATGCAATTACTTAGAGGAGACTTATGAAGTGGAAACAAGCACGTCATGGGCATAATGTAGCGTTTCTATTGATATCTCTTTTCGTTTGCTGCAAATCTTGTGTTCAAATGTAACATCCTTCTAAGATCTGGCACTCGAGAATTCATAAGAGCTCTCCCGTCAGTGTTGCTACTTGCCTCTCAAGGGTAGAGATGCTTTCGATGTGCTGCCTAGTAGTCTGCTGTGCAAACTCTTTGCTATTGAAGAGTTCACTGAGGTTAGGGATGGAAAAGAATAAGCTGTTTCAGAGGGATAAACAAAGGTATTGTGGAGATGTAGTCTGTCAAATAATTACTACTTGTAATACAGTGGTCTACAGCACTTCAGATGATGTAGAAAGCTTACATGTGACTTAAAGCACAAGAACAAATTGGCACCATAATAGCTAAATTAATATTTCATAGAACAGTTTGGGTTGGAAGGGACCTCTAAAGGTCATCTACTCCAACCCCCCTGCCATGGGCAGGGACATCTTCAACTAGATCAGGTTGCTCAGAGCCCCCTCCAACCTGACCTTGAATGTTTCCAGGAATGGGGCATCCACCATCTCTCTGGGCAACCTGTGTCAGTGTTTCACCACCCTCAGCGTAAAATATTTCTTCCTTATATCTAGTCTAAATCTACCCCCCTTTAGTTTAAAGCCATTCCCCCTTGTCCTGTTGCAACAGGCCCTGCTAAAAAGTTTGCCGCCAAAGTTTGCTGCTTTTTGTTCCAGAACAGTTGGCTGTAAAGATGGAGCAAGTCTTTTTGGACAAAAGAGAACGAAGTAAGCAAAAAGAAGGAAGATATTGAACAAAAATTGCAGCAAGGGAAATTCCAGTCAGATATAATAAAAAAGTAACATAATGCAGATGGTTAAGCACTGAAACACATTGGTCTCTCCAACCTAGAAGACTTTCATAACTTAGTTGGACACATCCCTGAACAATTTGATCTAACTTTGAAGCTAGCCCTGCTTTGGACTGGGAACTCCAGAGTTCCTGTTCAACCTACTCTATGATGCCATAGACATTCATCCACCTCTGAAAGATGGCATAGGTATAGTCTACCTATAGGAGAAGATTATAACATCTACAACGGTAGATGTAGCACTCTGTTTCCCACTGCTTCTAAACACTATGACATACAGGACACAACACAGGCCAGTTTGCCACAGGATTGAAAGGCTTATAATTCTTTATTATCACTGCTTGATATATCTGGCATCCTTTGTGACATGATAGAAAAAAGTCTGTGCATTGTGCATCTTTCCTATCAAAATTTGTGTTCATCCAGACTTTTGTACATCTTTTAGAGAGAAGGAATTTTAGAGAATGCCATTCAGCTTTTCTCTAAATTTAAATTACAAGGTGACATAATAGTGCTGTTTAGGCATGCTATGTTCTCGAATAAGCTTGCGGCACATTTGAGCATGGTTAGAAAGGTAGTTTATGACATTCAGCACAGGATAAAACAGATTATTAATTCTGTGCAAGAACAGTTGTTATACTGGCCTGCTCCCAATACTATTTAAAAACTATTATTTAGCTGTTGGCTCCAACTTCTATGTTTTGTTGGGTTTTTTTGCCCGCACTCTTTTGAGAATGTTTTGAAAGAACTTTTGCTACAGAGGCTGGTTGGTGTTTTAGAAATGCTTCACAAAGACCATTGCATCTGCTGGTGAAAGTATTGCTGTATGGTGGTACTATGAAGTACTGTTGAAGGGGATATATTGAGAACATAAAGATGAACAATATTCTGAATTTTGCCGTTAAAATAAAACCACAGCTTTTCTTTAAAGGTGAAAATATCCTTCCTATGGAATTCCCAGCATTCTTAAAGCTGTGGTTTTATTTGTAGCTGCATACAGTTTCAGTGAAATATGTAATTCCTACTGATATAATAAAAGCTGTCAAAATCTAGTAAAACAAAATCATCTAATTTGACTCTAAAAGTCATACACCATAAATAAGTGTGGCCTGCAATACTATACTGAATACAGTAGGCTAGTTAGTTATATATCCCTGATTTATAGTAGTCGATGTTCTGGGAGTGTCTTTGCATTCTTCTTCCTTTTATTTTTGTTGACCCCTGAAGATACACTTGTAAGAAGAAAAATATATTGTTTGGTCTTTATTTACTCTCTTACAAGAAGGTTAAGAATTCCTAACTGACCTGAGCAAAACCCATGTAGCTATAAATATTTGATTTTCACTTGCTCTTTAGCTAGGGTCCATGTAACTAAAAACTGTTTTGCAACCTAGTGGATTTCAGAAGACTAGTTCATTTGTTTGATCAAACTAAGTTAAATGAAAGGACAAATGCCTGTAAACAGTACAATCTCAGATGCAATTTTAAAATTAAAGTCATGAAAACTTTTTTCATTTTTAGATATTTTCCTATGGAAAAGAGAAGAGGTTTCCCTGTCAAGTGTTCATGCGAGTTTGTATTAGTAGTGAAGGGTTATTTTTACCTAGAAGTGAGTAGTCTAACCTCTTCTCACAGTAAATTTAAACTGCATGACAAGGCGCAGTCTGAATCCTTCAAAACCACTGGGCTCATTTACAAGATACACATCTGAAGTTCGTTTTGAACTAATTCTTTCTGTATCATGACACTCTAATATTTACTTTACAAACTACAAGTCTGATGCCTTGTGAAAACTGTACTTTTAATTGGTTTCAATTAGGTAACCCTTTTGCTTATAATAGTACAGGCTTTTAAAAAACCATGTAAGTCTTCTTATCTTTGCTTAGAAAGGAAAAGATAGCCACACCCCTGGTGTTAAATACCGATCTTAAATGTTATCTATTGACATGTTTTAATTTCTATTAATAAAAGACCATCACCGTCTTGAGATGCACATGTGCCATTACAGACTGCTATTATTGATGCCTAAATACCCTAGTCACAGATCAAGCTGACAAATCAGGATAGCCACCCCAAAAAACTCATTGTCTCACAGTGAATGCCCAAACTGACATCATGATAGATGCAGACTGGCTGCAAAGACACGGAGAGAAGATTTGGTAATTAGTAGAGTGTGTCAAAAATGGAACTGAAATCAGAATAACTAAGGTTCTGCACTCTTGTGGTAGCCTACAAATGAAGCGAAACTGAGTATTTCATTCTTTCTGAAGGCTGGTCAGTGGTTGCTCTCCATAGACCACAGTGATCCCATTGCTTCTGAGGATTTCAGTAGCCCAGAAGGTAGAGATCTGTGTTATGCAGCCAAAGCTTTCAGGCATGCTGATATCAAGTAAAAGAGTCAGCGTATTTCCATTTCACAGTTTCATGTAATTTCCATTTTCATTTTTATAGGCTGTCTTGAAACTGAGTGGGCAATCAAAACTTTGATGGCTTGACTTTTAAAGTACAGTTGATTTGCACAATACTTTTTTATATTATACATAATACTATAAGCTTACAATGATTGCACTATGCTTAATATAATAATTCTGTCATAATATTGTAATAACAGTATGATTGTATATTGATGTGAAATATAATAACCACAAATGTTTTCAGGGTTCAGTAAGAGAGAATGGTTGGACATGCAAGTTGTCTATAAAGTACTCATGCACTTACAGCTATTTATGTACAAAAGGGTTCTTAAGCATCTAAGTCTTTCTCAGCTTTTCTCACATACTCATCTGTTACATTGCAAGGATTTACAGCCGTAGATAAGACCCTTAATTTGTAGTTTGTTTACTTCTTATGCCTAGTTCTACTGAGCTGTTAACAAGTGTTTATTTATGCAAAATTAAATGATTTGACAATTTAATGTTAGTAAAATAAACAGATAATTGCAAACATTATAAATATATTCTGTCTCCTCTCAACTGGCTACAGTGTAAAATATATCCTATCTTTACACTAAGAGCTAAATTAATTAGGTAAGCTGATGATAGACAAAAATGTTCAGTTCTTCCATTCTTAAGACTTTTATTTAAATCTTATGCTGAACATATGGACATAATATACAAATATATGACATTTAGTAAAGCTGGGAGAGTTTAATCATATCTGTTTTGGGAAACATATAGGGCTAGAGATGTAAAAATAGAGGCATTTAAGTTGGGCCCCTCATGAAGCTGTCTTACTGGCTGGAGTTCCTTTGTGCTGCTCTTCAGGCGCTCTCCTGCTGACCTGTGATCCTTCTCCAGGCTCTGGGCATCTATTGTGCCTGGCATCAAACTGGTAGGAGTGGGATGGATTGAGGTTCCCCTCCCCCGGCACCTCTAGTTTAAAGCCCTCTTCACCAGCTTGGCAAGCCTATGACTGAAGATGCTCTTCCCCTTCTCTGACAGATTTATTGGAGTCCAGGCTCACATCAGAACTGAATGCCAGTGAAAAAGCAGATGAGAAGCTTTATGAAGGGTTGTAGCTATGATGATGTTTGCTGGCAAACATGGGCATAGTCCTACGACTGAAGTTTCCTAACTGTATTAGAAGTTGGGAAGGGTGTGGCTGGTGGTCTGAGCTGTGGTCTTGGGAAACCTGGTGTGCATTTTTTGTAGTCTTCATTCTGCCCAGAGTAGTGTGGAGCTGAGAGGCTGGAAATTTGGATGGGGTGCAGGAGGAGACTTGTATGGGCCATGGGACAGAAGGGGAAAACTTATGCGGGTAGCTGTTCAAAGGCCAGAAACCTTGCCACAAGTGTTTTGCAGCGAATCAGTGAAGGAGCTGCTAAGCTTACATCTCGTCATTCTGTGTGCTTTTCTCTTTTTCATACCATCTCGACCTCTCTTTTTCCTTTGAATGACTACAGGGCAAAATAAATGACTTTGAAAGCCAGTAAGCTCCTTTAAAAAAAGATATTAAGAAGCTGAAACTTTTTGGTGTCGCAGTCTTTTCACATGGATAGCATGGCGATTATGTTGTCAGAAAGGTGTTTTTTGTGCAATCGCTTAATTTACTGTGTGGTTTGTTGTTTTTTTTCCTAAGTAGTTCTTTATCTGTAGAGGACTCCATTTAAAAAAAGAAAAAATGCTAGGGGATGAGAAAGATGCTGTTTTTCAAAAATACATAAGTGAACATAGCCACTCAAAGGCCAAAGGTAAATAGTGGTTAGTATATAATGTCACTCAGAGTGATGAATAATCAAGTTACTTGAAAACTCAAAGGTCACCTACCAAATGTCCTTTGTCAAGACATTTCCATGGAGTCTGAAAGCATTAGAGGAGAAATGGAAGCAAGCAAAAACTGAAGACAAAAACTGGCATTTGATGTATCGTCAAAAAGCCCCACATAATTAATGGAATGGGTTGCATTCATATTTTTGCATTAATCATAAGATTGATTTGAATTATTGGAGGCTATAAAGGATTTTTGTTTTTTAAACAAATAACGTTCAATGCAGTAACATTTCCCATTGTGTTTACTGAATTGCACAATTTATGATAAGCGGTGTAAGACTTTTGTAAAGTAACTGTTTGTGGTAATGTACTGGGAAAGATTTAATATTAATTAATGCAGAACTACAGATGGCAAAGGGAGACATTTCAAACCTGCTGCAAGTTCGCATTCATTATAAATGATCTTGAGTTTATTTCCTTCAGAGTGTTGGTATTTCCCTGTGTCCTGATTCAGTGCAACTGCAGTGACTATTTCCAAATGATAACCTGTTGTCTTGATAGATGAAAAATCTCGTGTGTGGAGATACACAGGGAGATCACTTAACCAGTTATCATCACAGGCAAAACAGACTTGACTTGGGGAGAATTAATTCAATTTATTGTCAGTCAGAATAGAGTTGGATGGTGAGAAACAGATGAAAACTAAAATGCCTTCCACCCCTGTCCCACCTCATCTTTTTCCCAGGCTCATTATCACTCCTTCATTCCCAACTCATCTACCTCTTCCCCCCACCCCAAGTGGGGCAGCGGAAAGGGGAATGGGGGGCTGTGGTCAGTCCAGAACACCTCTTCTCTGCCGCTCCTTCCTTCTCATGCTTTTCCCCTGCTCCAGCGTGGGTCTTTCCCAGGGGCTGCGGTCCTTCAGAAAATACCACATGCCCCGGTGTTGTCTCCATTGGCTGCAGGGGAATCTCTGCTCTGGCGCCTGGAGCACCTCCTCCCCTCCTCTTTCTCTGACCTTGGTGTCACAGGGCTGTTTCTCACACTTTTTTTCCTCGCTCCTCGTTGTTGCAGCGCTTTGCCCTTTCCCCAAGGCACCACCATCGTGGCCGAGGGGCTCAGCCGTGCCCTGTGTTGGGTCGGTCGGAGCCGGCCGGAACCGGCTGTGTCCGGCACGGGGCAGCCCCGGCCTCTCCTGACAGAGGCCGCCCTGCAGCCCCCGCTGCCAGCACCGGGGCACGGAGACCCAGTACAATAGCTTGTCCAAAACCAGAGGTTGTTTTTATGTAGATGGCAAAACACCTTTTCTGGACACAGGGAACATTCTTTCATCATGCTCTAAAATCCTCTCTCAGCGTACAGAGGTATTACAGCTTTTCCAAGAAATGCATCTATACTGGTAGCAGTGGGCTTTGCCTGGGCCGCCCCTCTGGGCGTTGCTGAATTGGCTTGGGTAGGGGGGGGGGGGGCACTGCAGGCAGATATATGTGAAGTTACAGCCTGAAAACTGGTTTGAAATTTTTGCCATGTGATCCAATTAAGGGTGTGTCCAATATAGTGCTGTCAGTCTCGCTTACCATAGCAAAACATCTATATAAGTATGTTTAATCATGCATAAGAAGAGACAGATTAAGAAGTGAACTGTCCATTTACACAACACAGCGATTGCTTATTCATTTGCAGTTTTTGTTCTTCTCTATGCATTTGAGATATTTTCTGGTAGAATAATAATCTTGATTACTTACTTCTGACAACATTTAAATCTATCTTCCTTACCCTTTTCTTATTTGAAAAGATGTAATTAACTTTTTATGGTTTGTTTTTTTTAGGTCTAGGTTGGCTGGATATTACACTCTTTTTATTTTTCTGCTGCGGCAGCCAGAGAAGGGGTAGTGTTCAATCAAGAACTGCATGGTCCTTTGTCATGTTGCTCCTTGTTTTTATTTAAAACAAAACAATTGGTATAAGTAATGCAGGAGGAAAAAACAGTAGGCTTTACAGAGATTTCATTTTTATTCTGTCTACCAATAAAAGCTGGGGAGGGAAGCTTTTCTGATAAATACAGTCACTTAAACCCCCCTGTATTAAATATTACTGCTTCACAGCGATTATTGCTGTTCTTCATGATTCATCTATAATATTGAAAAGAGAGAGGGAACACGAGTTGAGCTTGGCCTCCCTGTGCATGAGGCTTGACCCTCAGAGGTGCAAAGCAGGTACTGCTCCCTTTGCATGCTGGTGGCATTGGTGTGTTTTTTTATTTTGCAGTATTGTGCCACAAGGATTCATACCTGAACTAGATGTAATTTTGAGACTGGAACATGAGAGAGCTGTCTGAGTTGGGCGTGTCTTGGAAGGCTATTTATCTTCTTTTTTTTCTCTCTCAGGTTTCATCTATTACTTGAATAAGACAAAGAAACTAGATTTGAAGGGGGAAAGGGATAAAACCAGGCTCACTAGAGATAAGCCTGGGGGCACCACACCAGTGTTTGAGGGACGATGTGCTGGTGAGGTCCTTCGGTCTGCCATCTCAGTGGAGGTAGGGGATGGAGATCCATACGGCAGCAAAGACGCGAGGGGTATGGATGTGTTAGAAACCACGGAAGTGCCTGAGAACGTTCAGGTAGGAATTAGGGCTTCTTCCCCAAAAAAGGTGGCAGGATCAATAGCCCAACTGAAGTGCACCTACACCAATGCACGCAGCATGGGCAACAAGCAGGAGATGTTGGAAGCCATTGTGCGGATGGAAAACTATGATATAGTTGCCATCATGGAAACATGGTGGGATGACTCACACAACAGGAGTGCTGCTATGGATGGCTATAAACTCTTCAGAAGGGACAGGCAAGGAAGGAGAGGCAGTGCAG
>NW_008825557.1:1624856-1625594 GCF_000699105.1 Pygoscelis adeliae
AGACCACCCAACCAGGATGAAGAGGCAGATGAAATATTCTATAAGCAGCTGGAAGAAGTCTCACAATCGCTAGCCCTTGTTCTCGTGGGGGACTTGAACTTACCAGATGTCTGCTGGAAATACAATACAGAGAGGAAACAGTCTAGGAGGTTCCTGGAGTGTGTGGAAGACAACTTCCTGACGCAGCTGGTGAGTGAGCCAACTATGGAAGGCGCCCCGCTGGGCCTGTTGTTTGTGAACAGAGAAGGACTTGTGGGTGATGTGACAGTTGGAGGCTATCTTGGGGATAGCGATCCCAAAATGATAGAGTTTTCGATTCTTGGAGAAGTAAGGAGGGGGGTCAGCAGAACTGCTACCTTGGGCTTCTGGAGGGCAGACTTTTGGCCTATTTAGGAGCCTGGCTGACAGAGTCCCTTGGGAGGCAGTCCTGAAGGGCAAAGGAGTCCAGGAAGGTTGGACGTTCTTCAAGAAGGAAAACTTAAAGGCACAGGAGCAGGTGGTCCCCATGGGCCGAAAGATGAGCCAGTGGGGAAGAAGACCAGCCTGGCTGAACAGAGAGCTTTTGCTGGAACTCAGGAAAAAAAGGAGAGTTTCTGACCATTGGAAGAAGGGGCAGGCAACTCAGGAGGACTACAAGGATGTCGTGAGGTTATGCAGGGAGAAAATTAGAAGGGCCAAAGCCCAACTAGAACTTAATCTGGCTACTGCCGTAAAAGACAATAAAAAATGTTTCTATAA
>NW_008825557.1:1626677-1636483 GCF_000699105.1 Pygoscelis adeliae
CTGCGGGAAGAGTGGCTGGAAAGCTGCCTGGTGGAAAAGGACCTGGGGGTGCTGGTCGATAGCTGGCTGAACATGAGCCGGCAGTGTGCCCAGGCGACCAAGAAGACCAACAGCATCCTGGCTTGTATCGGAAATAGTGTGGCCAGCCGGAGTAGGGAAGTGATCGTGCCCCTGTACTCGGCCCTGGTGGGGCCAAACCTCAAATACTGTGTTCAGTTTTGGGCCCCTCACTACAAGAAGGATGTTGAGGTGCTGGAGCGTGTCCAGAGAAGGGCAACGAAGCTGGTGAGGGGTCTGGAGAACAAGTCTTATGAGAAGCAGCTGAGGGAACTGGGGTTGTTTAGACTGGAGAAAAGGAGGCTCAGGGGAGACCTTATTGCGCTCTACAACTACCTGAAAGTTGTTACTGCCATAAACATAACAATTGTTAAAATTAATAGTAGTAATAGTTTTGCAAGGTGACAATACCTTTCATATGAGCATGCACATAGGAACTTCAAAACATATCATTGTTGATGCACAGTTAACAGTTCAGAGTTATGTTCTTGCTTTGAGTGCAGAAGTGGTGGAGTCACCATCCTTGGAGGTATTTAAAAGACCTGTAGATGTGGTGCTTAGGGACATGGTTTGGTGGTGGACTTGCAGTGTTAGGTTAACAGTTGGACCTGATGATTTTAAAGGTCTTTTCCAAACTAAGTGATTCTATGATTATATGATTATCCGAATATAAATGTTTCTGTCCATTGTGGCTTTGATTGATTCCAGGAGGGGAAATGAGAGCTGTGTTGCAGCACCACGTCTCTAAAGCTGACCTTGTATTGCTATTGGAGATCAGAGATTGACTTTCATCCCTCCTAGCTTTTAATGTGTCAGGGAAGGAAGAACAGGGGACCAAACCTCTTTGCAAAAGCTGAGGGGTTTGGTGCTTTGTTGCACAGCCGAAATTCTTGCTTTTTGTGTTCTTTCCTCTCCCTTCTGATGCATTTGAGGGAGTGCTTTGTTTTGGGCTGGCATTGAGAACTAATAGACAAGTAAAGCTGGTGTGGAGAAGGCTGGCTATCAGGGCCATAGCAGGTAGGGGAGAGCTCAGCGCTTGAGACATGGGAGAATCGGGGAAGGATGGTGGTCCTGCCAGCGCCTGGAGAGCAAACCTCGGTGTTACTTGTACAAGGACACAGGGAACATGAAGTCCTACTTTCTATATCTGTCATGGGGTACGTTGGCAACTAAGTTATATTTCTGGATTTCAGGACACTTTTTTTATTGCTCAAAATAGCAAAGAAAGCCAGCTGGGTATATCCCATAGTCTGGTATTCAAGCATACAGAATGGTTTGCATGTGAACCTGATTCTTTACACATTTACATGCATTCTTGTACTTTCCTGCAGAAAGTAGGAATTAAATTCCTTTGATTTAAAATCAGGCTGAACATTGAGAAGGAATGGAATTAGTGTTTTACAGTGTTATCTGAATAGTCCAGTTCACTTTGAGACTGTTGATATGCTTGAAGGAAAAGCTATACTGAAGTACAAGTAATTTTGCTGTAAACTCAGTTTGTTTCTTGATAGCTCACTCTTTAGCACTGAGAGATCTTGTTCTGAAACAATAGAAAACCTAAGAATAATTGTAACTTCCTTCATACTATTGAGTCCTTACGATTTGGGTTTGCATAAAAAACCAAACAGAATAAAACCTCCAATCCTACAAATGCCAAAATCTTTCGACAAGTTAAACTGTAGTTCCTATACGTAAGTGTCTAATGGAGGGGACTTCAAAACTTCGTGTGATGTAGTAGCACAGGACTTCATGCTTTCCAGCAATAACCACTGCTAGAGAATGTTTAATAGTCAGAAGTTCTCAGGCTTTAATTGTGGTAGTGCAATGCATAGATGCATGATGTGAGTTTACATTGTTCCTCTTGCTGGAGAAGTCGCCTTGACTTTTCTAGTGTAGGTGATCACTTGAAATACAAAACAAGGGGAAAAAATTATCTGTGAGAAGACTACTTCTGTAAAACAAGGTAAAACTTCTCCAGGAAGAATCAGGAAGCTAAAGAAATGCAATCAGAAATATACTAGTAAACTACAGCTAAAAACTGAGCAGCATCCAAATGTATATAGTAGTGCAACTTGATGTTAAGTTGAATTTGTTGATTAATTTTAACCAAAAAACATTTCTAATTATATTTGATTTTCTAAATCAGGAGTTGAATCATATTCCCATTATTGCTTACTGATGCAAATGATACCACAGATTCCTTTTTAGATGCAGTGATTTCAGCTGGACCTTTTGATAAGTGTAAGGGAAAAAACATTTTTTAGGATTTAGGTAAGATTTTATTTGATACTTACAATATGGTCATTTTTAATGGCTTCTTTAATTGAAATATCTTTTAATAAATTTCTGACAGTTTGTGAGCTGGAGGATGATTTTTATGTACGAATTACATTTACTTTTAAAATAATGGATTTATCTTGTTTTATTTTGTCATTTTTAAGTTTTAGTAGTTATGGCAGGGATGAGGGAATTGGACCCTATATGGTAGAATGAGTGGAATTCATCCTACCAGGTGGAGATGTCTGGCTGAGCGTGTACTGCAGGTCACTTTCCATCATCAGCAGAGGAAAAGCAGGCATTAATGGGCTGCAATTTGTCTCATCTCTCAATCTGCATTAGGATGAGCAGATTGTGCTATGCCTGTTTGTCTACTGACTGGAAGGGGCCTAAGCTGATGGTTCTACTGTGGGCATAAATATATATTCAAAGACATCTCAGTTAGATTAGATGAACTGTGCCTTTGATATTGGCTATATATTTTGGGTTGTGCCTTTGAAGGAGATAAGGGGAGCATTACAGCACGCGCTGTCACTATTGTGTTAAATTTTATGTAACCGGCTTTCTAAACAGCAGTCAAGACGTGTGAGAAGGCTTGGGTTTTCAGAATCATTTGGGCCTCTTGTTGTAGAAGCTTAGTCCATATTTACTGAGAAAAAGTAGTACCTTATTAATAATGATTTTCATGCTCCTGGTTTGTCATACAATGTTTTTGCAAATGCATTTGCTCTGTTGTGATTTTTTTTCTCTACAATGCTTGTAGAAGTATTTAAAATTCTTCTGCAGTCTAAAAAAACCCTATTTAAAGCCACTAATTTCAACACTTGTTGCTGTCTTCTTTTCCTGTTAATGACTGTCTTATTTTGCATTACTTGACTGGATCAAGGGCTTTCTACTTGTGAATTTACATGAGTTCCTTCACTTGTCCAGTCTGGTATCACGATTTTATATTTTTCCTCCTACCTTTCTACCTCAAATTAAGAGACAGAGCCTAGAAAATTCCTAGGATGTAGGTTGTCTATTTGAATCCCTGAAAGCTCTCCCAAAACTTTATAAACTTAGAAATCTGTGTCTTGACATAACATATGCTCCTGAATCTGTGGAGGGAAATTGTCACTGGGAAGACTTAGAACTATAAGACTATGGACTTCTGGCACAGGGATTTTATTGCCAGTCAAGTTGCTGTGTAATTAACTGATGAGTTGGAATCACAAGTTCTTGTCAGGAAATGAACTACTACATCATTTGGAATTAAGTGAGATCTGTTTGTTTAAAAACAAAGTAAATTGTCCTCTGTTTCTTAATACTTTTGCGCTTTTTTTGTGGTTCTCTTTCTTTAGGAAATGCATTTTCTTAAAAATTCTGAATATTTGGCTTATCTTCAGTAATTTGCATTTAAATGCAAACTATGGCTTTCGTCTTTTGTGCAAGTAGAATATAAAGAAATGCCGATAAAGGCATAATTAGCTAGCACTTTCCTTTAAGATAATGGTTTGAGGCTTTATAACTGCTTACTACTAAGATATGGGAGAGGAAAGGAAAGAAAATTGATAGTGTTGTGCCGTTCCTTCCATACACTGTTCTTCCATAATGTGTCCATTGCATACCCTCAAGTTCAACCAGGAATCTTCTCTACTGGCACGCAAGAGTTTTAAGGGATAATTGACCTCCATACTTTTTAGTCTATAAAAGAGAGAGCGGTGGTCTGTGAGACTGTGAATATGTACGCGTATGGAATGTATTGTTTAAGCAAGATGACATTTAGCAAATTGCTGGTTTTCCCCCTTCTCTACTCTCTTCGCTTTTCCATTATGTTAACACTTAGATTAGAACTAAATGGTCACCTCCTCAAGTGCGTTTTGTATGAGTAAGCAAAGGAGGGGGGGAAATGACTGTTGTATTCCCTTACATACACTTGCAGAGTCAACCAACAATATAAATGGTTTTGACACGTATAGTATAAGCATATCTGTATGTGTATGAATGAAATGGCAAAAAGTGTAGCTCTGAATACTTAAAATACTGTACTATTTATAAAATGTGCTCCTAATATGCACTACAGGAGCTCTGCTATGAAGTATGTGGTTTTGAGAGAGGGGTAAGGGGGGGAAAGTGGAGGCAAAAGAAATAGTAGAAGTGTAAGAAGATAAGATAACCACACACTGTCCTCTGTCTTCAGGGAATCTTCTGTAAGCCAGGAGATCATGAGTTTCTCTGTTGCCTGTATGTATGCTTTTGGTACTTTCACTAGTGTGAGGAGAAATAGACTTGAATCCTAGAGACCTGGTTTGCTGGATGTTGCACTGGTAGTAAAAATAGGATTATTTCTTTTGAAGTAGCTGTTATGATACAGTGGGGAGTTTGGGGGAGGGTTTGGTTGGGTTTTGTTTCTGTTTTGGTGGTTGTTTTTTGTTTTGTTTTGTTTGAAAGACAACAATGCCTTGAAAAGTCTTAATATGTTGTGGTGATATGCATTTATAAGGTGGTATATGTATTTAGAAGGCAGTGAAAGTGTATGATAAGGAGCCTTTTCTTCTTGTCTAAACAGCCCAGATTTATATTTTCATAAAACATTTGTAAAATCATTTGTGCTATAAGGTGGTTGAAAATGATGTAAACACTAATACATTGAAGTTTCGGCTAGTAGAATTTAGTTCCTTAATATTAAGTGGAAGAATATAAGTAAATGAAGAAGTACTCTAAATTTAGGTTATAGAAGAAGAATAAATGAGTTGTTGGAATTGTCTTCACACTGATAGCTCTTTGATCATAGTCTTTCAATCCAAGAAGTTGAGAAATATGAAAGAAACAATAAATTGCTACCTTAGAATATCTTCTGATTCTCCCCCCCAAGATTCTTAACTTCACTTTTTAATTTCAGCTCATAAAAAGTCATAGGCTTGCTTGAAAATCTTTGAATATCTAGTCAAAGCAGAAAAAGTGATGTTATTTTATCTACTCTGCTCAAAACAACCCAGCTCATCCAAAGACTGAAGCTGTATTTCTGTGGTTTTAGACACTTTCAGAACTCTTCAAGGTTTTGTGTATTGTTATCTTGTGGGATGCAGCTGTTAGTCGCCCATTTTACAGTTGAAAGCTGTAGGCTTACATGTGGCTTCACGCTGAGTTCCGAATAGAATTTAGCTCTGTAACTGACAGTGATCATCCAACATAGGAAGTGTGGAGGCTTCTCCATGCCTTTCTGCACATCAGATAAAAAATGGTGGCAGGGTCAGAATTTGAGTTGTGCTTGGATTTCATAGTCACCAGTGAATCTTACCTAGAGATGACAAACAACTTTGGCTGTTGCAATAGTTCTCTTACATATTTTTCCACCTGCTAACAGTTCTTTCTCAGAGAATTTTTCTTTTTTTTTTTCTTTGTTTTTATTAATTAGCTCCTATCTAAATTAGGACAATACTAACAGTATTTCCCTACTTGTCTTTTTTTTTTTTTTAAGATCCTGAAGAATTGGTGAAAACTGGATTTTAATTTTTTTCTATTTTAGGTTTTGCATATTTATATGTGACGCAGGTAGGATTTATCACCTTTTAAGGGAAGAATAGAAGATTATTATCACTTTCCTGTACTAAGCAGTCGGTTTTCCCAAGCTCACTGGGTCTTTTCTCAGATGGTGTTTTTGAGCACTTTCTGTGCTAAGGACTATTTGGAAGTTTTCTGCTTTTTGACCTTCTTGGAAAGGACTTAGGTAAACTTTACCATTGTATTTGATAATACACAACTGTTGCTGATTGGCATAATTTTAAAATGTACCACACATTATTTTAATTTTATTTTTTTCTTTTAATATATGTTGTCTTTTAGACAGAAGTTGCTGGACTGCATTGCCTTTAAACTGAATTCGTGCAAGGAACCCTTGGCTGTATTAGTGTGCCTGTGTCTTTTAGCACATTTAGCTGTTTAGTATTCTAGCAGGGGATCATGCCTGTTCTCTTCCCACAGATGACTCTAATGGGATATTTTATAATTGGATATGCTGCCTGCCATCTTTAGACCACACTCTGTTCTTGGAGCCACGTATAAACATCTCTTACCCTGAAAATTCTGCTGCTGTCACACAGTTAGTGGTTTCCTGGTGGAGCATATGTTGCCCATATGGGCTTCTCTACATGCTGCTTCCCCTCCAGTCATTCCTATCAACTGTGTTGTGGATCTGAGAGTTTTAAGTTCCAACACTGGATGACCTACATAAGGCTGAAAAGTAGACTACTATTTTTTTTTTTTTTTAAGCTACTATAATTATTTTGGAGCAACTGTTGAAAGTGTTTAGGAGAAGTTGTATTTAGAATTGCATTGTGTGGTTTTGGTTAACAGTGTTTGTTTGCTCAGACCAGGGTGGTGTGCTTTATGGTCTTGGCAGCAGACAGAATGACGTGGAAGAGCCGCCGGTGTGCCAGGTGCCTCTGTGAGGAATGAAGGATGGTCTTACACCAGCACTCCCCTCCTGCATTCGACTTGCGCACGAGCTTCGCGTTGCAGAGGGAGATGGAGAGGCGCTGGAGCATATAAGCATAAGAAAAGCCAGGCTGGCAGCTGTCCCAGAGCCTGGTGGCTGGCAGGGAGTCTGTCACCAGTGCTGACCGGAGGAAGGGAGATGAGCCAGGGCACGGACTGCAATGTGAGCTGAGCTGGATGCTGAACCCACTCTGAACACCAAAAGGACAGGAAATGGGGAAAATGAGTTGATGGCAAGGATGTTACATGGGAAAACCATCAGTTGGGATTGATGAGAAGGGAGTGATAGCAGAGGACTGATAGCAGAGGGGAACAACAAAGAGGTTTTTTCAACGACAACAAAACATAAATTAAATGAATAACTGCCGAAGCAGTTTGTATTACCAGGCTCTGAGATAATTCACCAATATAATAAAATCAATGACATGCTGCAGTTCCTGTAGCCAAATATTTCTTGGGCAAAACAAACTAATAAAATGCAGCACCGAAGAGCCATCTGCTAATACGAGACACTATATTAAAACCTGTCGTATTACCATTAGCATGTGTGCATCTATATAAAATGGGGTCCTACAATTCTTTAAAAAGGAAAAGAAGAGTAATACTATTTGTATCTAATGAAAAAGCTATGAAAATACAATCATTCTAATAATATTTTGTAGTTCCCCTTGTTGATGTACATATTTGCGATTGTGTGGGATGTTGTTAAGTGAGAGAAATCAACCCTCTTTCCAAGAGGTAGAAATCACCAGTGTAAAGAACTCTTGAGAAAAGACTTAGCACCAGCCTCTGCTATTACCATAATGTTCGGTAATGTGCTAACTTTTAATCTACGTTGGCAATGTAGGGGGGGGAAAAAACCCTTCTCCAAGAGCTCACTCTGCATATCTCTGCGAAAAAAGCACTTGTAGATGAAAAAAGATGACACTGATAAGGAAAATCATAATTTGTGGGGACTGGGCCTCTTTGACTCAACTGATACAGACCGTGCATGGTTCTTACCCTTCTGAAGCTGTAAGACCATTACTCACTGTGTGCATTACCTCTGCTTCATTGTCTTGCTAAAGTTTCATTGTTTTTGTCATACTGATAGGAATATATAATTAATCTCAAATCACCTTCAGTTAGTACAGAAGCCTTTTGTTCTGGTGGTGGTTGCACTGTTACTTGCTGGCCTTTGTACTGCAAACAAAGGAATAAACCTGAGATTTTTGTCACTTTCTCGGTGGAGTCTGGATTCTCACCAGTTCTTAACTGTAACCTGTTCCCACTGAATCCTGGAGCCAGATGATCAGTTACTCAGTTCAGTCTGTTGTAGTGAAGGAAAAGCATTTCATTTCTTGTTCTCTGTGTGTTGCTTATACATCTTGCCTGGGAAATTAGGCAGCCTCTCATCTGTAAGCCGCCTTCTAGAGGAAGGATGCTTTTGGAAAGAAGCCCTGTCCAGGGCAAGAGAGCAGTAAGCCTCTATTAAGACTGATGTCTCCATCTTTAGAAACGTCTCTTCAGTGACTAAGGAGTCTGAATTCTTCCCAGGAGCTGTGGTATCTTGATCAGCATCCTAAATTTCTGGAGGATGTCTCTCTTCACTGAGCAGTATTTTAGGATCTTGCATAGTAATACTACCCTGCTGTAGGGATAAAATGAGGGGCAGAAGCTGGGACAGAGGCTAGTCCTTTTAAGCAATGTCTTAAGAAGATGGGAGAACATGGCAGATCTTATATTTTGGTTTCAGTGGGGCTTTCCTGTACAAAAGTAAATAAAACTGGGAATTACCTGTGCTGATGTAAACACTGAGGCTTGAGAGCTATGAAGCTATTTTTTGTTCTCCTCTGTATGTTTCAAATCTTTTCCTCTCCAGGAAAATAGAACCAGCAAAACCCCCAACTCTGTCAATTAAAAAAAAAAAAAAAAAAAAAATTGAATCCTGGTCTGTGTCCCCATATGGGACAGGGAGAAGTGACCCATATTTATATCATTCATGTTTGTTACTTGTAGGATGCACTATGTGCTCTGTAGGTACATCTTCTGGTTTTAGCTCTCAATTTTAGCTTCTCTTAAGGCACAGCTAGTTGTTTTACCTCTTTCACCTGAATTTACATTCTTTATGGTTTCTGTACCTTTCTTGCCACCTTTTGCTTTCCCATATCTTGGCCCTAAATGCATCTATGAAATCTTAGAAGGAAGGCATAAGCTGAGATGTCCCAAAGAAACTGGGAGAATTACCTTTTCTAGTATTTCCTGAGGTGGTAATATTAGGGAATTTATGATTTTATTACAGTTGCTGGTATATGTTGGATTTTTGGGGATTTTTGAACATTTATATTGACTTTCGATAGCTGATGAACTCCCAAATCGAACAGTTTCATATGTTTTAAGTATAAGATTAAAAATTTTTTCACTATTTTTTGTAGGATGTTGTTTCTTTTGCGGGGTAGGGAGGAGGAAGAAAAAGTATAATTTCTTAAGCATTTCCCAGTTTTAATGAATCAGGTAAGATTAGCTGATTTGTCACAATTTTTCAGTGTGTAAGGAAGAAGGGGATGGGGAGGGGGATCAGTTTATGATAGTCTGTAAAACCGGGCAATTCTGTGTTTGTTTTCCATGTTATACAAAAAAGACTATGAAAGCACCGAGCTACCACATATCACGATTCCAATGCATTTATCAAATTAGTACAGTGGAAAGACAGTGTCTTGAAACACATCCAAGATGGTAAATACTGGATTGATTTGATTATCTCAGGAAGACTTTTAAATACTAGTCCAAGATTACTGACTAGATAGACAAAATTTCATTTCTTCTGATAACTTTGAAGTTATTTATTGTGGTTTTTTATTTTAAACCTTTCTTATAACAGTTCATCGATATGGGACTTAAAAATGAAGGATTTCTAAATTATCCTGGATGTCTATATCCCTGTTAATGCTCTAGACAACTTGATTTATCTTTGAGGTTAGCTTTGTTCTGGTCCTGGGGTTACACTAAATGACTTT
>NW_008825557.1:1636542-1656535 GCF_000699105.1 Pygoscelis adeliae
AATTTCTCTGTGATTATATTGGAACAACGGATGGTTACATGATTAGATTCAACTGATATTTCAAATTAAAAGTTCCAGGACTGCAAACATGATTGATCGCATGTGTGATTGCAGATTAGGCAATTAGTTTGTTAAATTCTGTTTTGAACTCATGTTTTATGTAGGTTTGGAAAGGACAATTTGACTACTCTGCAATAAAGGCAAATTTTTCTAGTTGTTAATAATATCTACTGCTGTCTTAGAATCTTCAAGCTGAACTCTAAACCAAGTTTCTAAGATTCAGAATTTTTTACTTGGATTGCTTTCTTGTCCTCTTTGGACTGCTAGGATGTAGGGAGTTCATTAACTAGTTGTTCTGCTTCTTTCAACACTAGTAAGTATCCTTTATAGTCCATGTGCTCAACCAAACTTACCAACCATCATCCTTTCCTTTCATTAAGTAGAATACTAATGATCTTATTTCCCCCCCGATTTCCTGCTAAGAAATTTGTGAAGCACAACAGATTTGATAGAAGTGTTTTGGTTAATAAGACAGATCTGAAAATACTTGGTTCAACTGCTTGGTTCAGTTCTTTTCCATGACTGCTTATTTATTTAAACTTTCTCTTGAGATTCAGCTTCATCTGTGTAAATGAGATCACTGTATCACAGAAAAAAATGAAGTGATTAGTTTGGATTTCCATCAGTTATTTAACTGCCTATTTTTACAGCAACAAATGGTACACAACGAGCATTCTTAACCTCATACTCACTGAAGTAATCAGATTTTGGGACAGAACAACCCATTGCTTCTGTCCTGACAAATGCTCTATTTGTGGAACTAGAGTTGTGTCAATTGATTGCAGTTTTCCTGACTTAAAAGTAGCAGATATTTTAATTATAAAACTTTACTGAGCTTTTGATCAAACAGCTTAATTGTCTGCACAGTCAACAGCTGAATTTGTCATTGGGGCACTGGGGTACCTCAGGGTGGGAACTATCTTCTAGACAGATACCTGACATGCGGGGAATGCAAACATACACATGTCTGTGTGTATGCTGTTTATTAAGTTGAATGTCATGTGAGAAAAATATTTTGTGATTATTTTTGTGACGTCAGTCAGTGTGACAGTAGCATGTATAGATATAATGGAGGCAAGTTAAGGTGGTAACTTTAATTCTGGTTTTTTTGAGTCCTTGTTTTTTGTGATTTGAATGGGTAATTTAAACATAACTTCAGTATATAGTTCCTTATCTTTTAGGTAATAAAAACATATTCCATAATCACTCCATTTTAAACCTCAGAACAAGAATTCCAGTTCTTCAGAACATACTACGAACTGCCTGCAAATGTCTGTTACTACAGAAGGAGAGGTGGGCTAACAGTGCTGCTATTAATTTATTGCCTGTGTTTGGTCCTCTGTATGGTCAAACATCTTGATACACACAGAATTTTTAGTTTCTACATGGGAAGCCAGGAGACTTTCAGATGTATATAGCTGCTGAATCTAAACAAAGCTTCAGGGCAAGCACAAAATAAATCTGAAGTCTAGGGCTTTGATTTAATTTCAAGGATTTGCTGCAAATAATGAGATTCAGAGCTTCTATGGGATACTGCATGCATCTTTTCTAAAAGGACAGAATGTTAGGCAGTGACAATTACAGATCATTACCAACTTCTTTATTTGTAGGAGTAGCAAATATTTTAAAATACTGAAATGAGACAAAACTACAGTGGATGTGTTATTTTATGCAAAGAGCTAAAAGCAATACAGGAATCCTGACAGCTTGCAACCTAGCTAATAGGCATCAGTTCTTTCCTCCAAATTGAGAGTGTTTAAAATAGGTGTAATGTAGCTTTATTGGAGAGAGTTTTGGCCAAAAATCATTAAAAAATTCAATCACTTCATCTAGTGTAGTGTTTCTTTTTTCTTTTTTTTTCTTCCCAGTAAAAAATATCAGATGCTGAAGAGAAAAACGTGGGGGGGGGGGGGGGGGGGGCAAACAAACAAAACCCCTTAACGAAAACAACACACCAAACTAAAACCCTGTGTATGCAGCTTTCAAACAATCATGCCTCTTTCTCGATCTTCTCTCTTCAAGCCAAAGTTTAGCAAGCCCTTGAACTTTGAGATTTATTTTCCTCATTGGTATTCAAATTGTTGCTTTTGGGTGGATGTTGGTGTGGAAACGGTGGTAACTGATAGGCAGTTCTCAACTGGGGAGTGGCTGTAGTGCCTTGCTAATGCTTCTGCTTTTTGCCTTTCCTCCTTTCTATAAGTTTGTTATGAATTGGGGGTTTTGTACTTACTCCATTGCTGAGATCAGAGGGCCTTTCAGAAGCAAATATTCCTGCCTTTGCCACTTGTTTTCTCTCTGGCAAGGTAGCAGGAACCAGTACTGCCAGCTGGTCATCTTCTGGACGCAGTGCCATCCCACTGATAAGGCATAAATATCTGAGGCTGTGTTTTAAAGCACAAAACCATACCATTTTGTGTAAGGGCTTTTCCTGCTTTCCATATTGCTGCAATCCTCCCCTTATTGCTTGCTTATCTTTGTTCTTCTATTGAAATTACTGTCCTGTGTGCTGGCAGAGACCTGGCTGGGTTTGTGTGAGGAAACCCTTTCTTCTTTCTCCTCTTTCAAGGGTAGATTCTGCCAGTGTTGAAATAGTTGGCATCTACTCCTCTTTAGTCATGGAAGCTGGAAAGCCTCGTTCAAGATGGATGGACATTTGGCCTTTGAAATGAGGGAGAAAATCAATGGGAGTGTGGTGGAATGACTAAAGACAAATAACATAAGGCTGAAGTCTGACAGGGACCAGAAGTGGTGGGGAGGATCATTTTAGGGGGGAAAGTTGTTTTAAGGGAACTAGAAGATTCTAATAAGTACTCTTTTAATATCTTTTTCAACCCAGCTGAAAGATTCAATTGATCCATATGAAGCTTGTCTGCTTTCCTGTTGTATTTAGCCTCTGAGTTAAAAGTCACTTGGACTATACCAGTTGAGAACTCGCTGTCCTTCTTCCCACATTTTCTTGCAGAAATTACATATTGATGAACCAGAAAAAAATCTGAATCTGTATATGGAGAATCTTGGCAGACGTTTCTTACCATAGTTGACATAAGCTAACTGTGCTGCAGATGTATAACTAAATGCAATTTGTAGTTGTGAACATACTCTTTTTCTGGTCAGGATGATAAATTTCAGATGTGTATACACAATACCAACTAAACCATGCTCTGTTGTTAACAAAAGAGTCCACATGAAGATGTGGACTGATGCTCAAAAATACTGGAAGAAAATATATTCACCTGTTTATCTGGCCCACAGAAGCAGAACATGAAACTTAAGTTCTTCAAAAATAAGTAAGAATTTAACACTTTTTGTCATCATGTCTAGTGATGGAGAAGCCTTATGTAAGGTTGGGTCTTCAGACCTAAGTCATGAGAGAGTCTTTCCTTTAATTCCTTTGCAGTTTGAGTGTAATTTGTCTTGAATAAAATAAACAGGAATATTCTAGAGTCAGGTCACTGAAACCTGAAGAGCCAATATTTAGCAATCCAAGTAAGTCATACTTCTGAATAACTAGGCTAAGCACTCAACTCTTCTGAAACAGCATTCCGCCCCCCCCCCTGCCAAACGCAACCCCTTCCGCAAAAAATAATTCTTCACATAGCTACTTCACAGCTACTTTCCCCATGCATAGGGTAAAGGCTATGATTTGACAGTCAGGACATTACTTCTAAAATATTCATAAAATATTGCTGTTTTTTTCCCTTTAGGAAAAAAAAAAAATCACTGCTGTATAGTAGAATTGGGTTAGCAACTCTTAGAAACACAGTTAAGACATCTGCAGAGCAGTTGTCTTGTTCTGCTGTGGACCACGCAATAACTGGTGCTTTCAGACACGCTTTGACATTTGCTCCCCAGTGAGTTTGATCTGACTCTAATAGAAACAGGAGATTCATCACGTTTTGTGTTTTTTCTTCTGTGGGTGATGCTGTGGGAATAACTAACTGTGTTTGAGTGCCTTAATCATACTTTTTGCTTTTAGTCTTAAGTTTGGATTTCAACATACTTAACTCTGAATTTCAACTATTTGTAAGGCATAGTTCTGGAGGATGACTGCAATGTGTAAGCTAAAAACCTTGTACTGGCACCCATAATTCCAATATACTGCAACTCTTCTTAGTTTTGAAAATCTTGTTAAACTACTTTGCATAGAGAAACACTATATCAAAAATTCAGTTTCTGGTACGGGCAGGAGAGATGGGATTGTAGGATCAATGTATGCACTTTTAAGGGCCTTAGCACAGGATCTCCTATCTGTGGTACCTTGAATGTGTCATCCATGTTTTCTGCTATTGCCAGCATGGTTTGGAGATGAGGAACCTTTAAAGAATGCAAAGATTTTTGCAAGGTTAAGTTACCCAGAGAAACTTGAATGTGTGCAGTATCTCTCAGACAACTAAGTACTTAAGAGTGCTGCTACTTTTTTTTTGACTGTGAACGTGTTCCTGTATCTGCCAATCACATGTGCAGAGACACATTTAGCTATTTCCTGATGTGTCATTGTCTTTTTTGCCTGGATATGTTCCAGTGTTTATCTTTTTTTATGAATAACTTTGCTATTGATATGTAGACATGGACAACGGTCTCAAAAGCAATTTCCTGATAGCTTTTGCAGAGGTGGGGTCAGTGGTATAGAAGAAATGAAGCCAGATTCTTCTGAGAGATAGACAGCTAAAAGGCTAAGACTCAAAAGTCGCAAGTTGCAACAAAGGAAACTCCAACTGAATATCAGGAAAAAAAAACTGATAGTGAATGTGGTTAAGGACCGGAACAGGTTATTCAGAGATTTTGCTGAATCTGCATCCCTGGAGGTGTGCAGACCTTGCCTGGCCAAGGCCCTGACCACTGTAGTAGTTGTAATACAGCAACTTTGATTGCTGACCTTGCTTTGAATAAGAGTTTGGACCAGATGACCTCGACAGATCCCACCCATCCTAAATTTTTCTGTGATTTTTGTGCATGAGGAATACACAAATGGTGTGTACTTGCACAGTATGCTTGATGTTTCCAAGAAATTTTGGATTGTTTTATTTGGGCATATGCGTACCAACTGTATGATGTATTCAGACACGGACAGGAAAACAGATGTGTTTCAAAAGCGTGGGACATACTGAGCTTTGGCGACATTGCCCAAAAATAAGCAACTGTTAGGAAAATCCTAGAAAGAAATATGCTTAGGTATTAGGGAGGGAGGGATGGGGCAAGCTTATTTTGATGTGATTTAGAACTATGAACTGAATGTGACTGTCAGAGAAGAATCTGGGCTGTAGCAATGTCGCATGCCAGTGCACTGGAACACACGGGCTCTTGTCTGAAGTTGCAGAGGTGCTGCTGGTACTGTAAATGACATTGGAAATCATCTTGTACTGTGGGAAATACTCATGGTGACAGAGTTGACTTTTGATGATGTCAGAATACCCTCCCTGGTTAATCTCGGCCTGCTTTCTAGTGTATTAATCAGTTAAATGCAGTTTTTACAATTTAGCCTAATTACTTTATATTTCCTTGAAATATAGCCTATTTGCTTGACTTGAAGTAATTGTAACTATATGGGAAACTACCTGTTTTGGGGGGTTCTTTTTAAAAATATTCTTAAAGAATAAAGACTTGAGCAAAAGCTATACCTCTGGAAGAGCTGAGTTAGATCATTAATAGGTTTATTTGTGATTCTTAAAAAGCTTACTGCAGTTTTAAAGTAACAATTTAAACATAAACTTTTGGGCATTATATGTAAAGAGGTTGAATTATTGCTTCATACACTAAATGTTGCTCAGCCTCAGTTATGCAAGTTGTCATCCAAATCATTATAATAAGCCCTTGAAGGCTTAAATTTTGCTTAACAGCATAGTGTGTTGGAGGCAAAACTTGTTCCGCTGTTTAGTTTAACCAGTGGCTGTAGCTGTTGATAGTTAACTAGGCAATTTTGGTATGTCTGTGCTTGCTTGTTTTCATCATCTCTATCTACTCTTTTAACTAGACAGAAAACAGTTACCATTGTTATTTCATTCCTTTCTTTTCCTCCTTTGTTTAAGAAATCTTTGCTCCTTGTGAGGGTGGAAAAAACAGGAAGAGTTGTAGAAGATTAAGGCAATAAAATCCATATGGAAAACCCTCTCCAGTTTATTATGTGCATATTGCAAAATTTGTGATCAACAGTTTGGACTTTGAGAAGAGAGAGGGATGATGGCTTTTTAATTTTCTCCTTTGTGGTAGCTAGAAGAAGATATTTTGATATAGCTGATTTTGAAAAGGGGCATCCTAGAGGTAGAAGATGTAACTCCTGTTGGGCAATGTGTTTCCCATATCACCCGGAACAGCTCTACTGACTAATAGGAAAAAAAAACCCAAAACCAAAAAACAAAACAACCCCCACCAGTAATCCTAAACTTCACAGATTTTCTGTTCTTCGGGTTTTTTTGAGATTTTTAACTAGATGAAAAGCAAAGATTTAATTTTTAGTTTAAACTTAAAACATTTTTTCCTGGTATTAGCAGTAGTGCCTGTGTATCTTCCAAGAGCTGTATGATGTGTAGTTTCTTGCTTCTCTTCCTAGATTACTTGGATACCAAATTTATATATATCTTAGGATGGTAGCAATTTAAGGGAGTGAAATGACTCTTAGAACCATAACTTGTAATATGTTAATCAAACACATCATACTGCAAATATTTGTCAGCGTAGAAGTAAAGGTAAATTGAGAAGAGTTCACTGGTTCCATTTCTACACTTCATAAATTTGGGAATGAATTTCAGCAGACCGAAGTGAAAATGTTCCCAGTAGATTTCTAATGAACGTTCAGGAATAACTCAGGTAAGTAGGAAACCTTACTTATCTGCAGCCCATGTTACTCTGAGGGCTAGTCTCTGGTTGCTGTTGTACCCAGTTAGGGTTTTTCTTGAAGCTCTTTGCTCCCTCTTTTCTTCCTTTTTGTACTTGTCTATGAAAATCTGGCACAGGACATTGCCCCTTGGTGCTTGGATTGCGTCGAGCTTTGTTCTTGCCTTGCAACTGGCCAGTTTCAATGCCAGAAACCCCGGTGAATCTGATACTTCAGACTGCTGCTATTTGTTCATGACTGTCCAATTTCATTTGTGTATGTCTTTTTTTCCCCTCTATTTCTTAACATTATAAAGTAAATCTTTCTAGTGTAAGCAGAAACTAAGCACAATGTTTGATTAAAAGTTTTATTGTCTTGTGTTAGGATGTCAGTAGTGAAGGGATTTCATCAAGTGTAAAAGCTGGTTGACAGACTCCATCCTCTCCTTCATACCCTCAGACCAAGTTTTAAAACCAGTTGTTGTTTCAAAGTTGTTTACTGTGTACATAAAATCCAAGCAGTTTAGTAACCAAGCAGTTACCAAAAACTGTATTTGTAATATTATTTTTCTAGATTGTATTCCCTCGACTGCTGTTCTCTAAATAAATAATCATTGAATTCTAATAATATTTCTTACAACTAGATTTCCTGTAACTGTGTGGTACTTTTCCTTGCCTGTTTTCTTTAGCTAGCTCCTAATCAGAAATGTAAGACTTCTACAATATTTATTTAATGTTGATCTGACTCATTTTTTTCCCCTCTGCACTAAGTTTAACAAAAGCACATATCCCAAAATACTGTGTCAATCCAGTTCCCTTTCAAGCCTTAATGAACAATCTGTGACAAGTTAATTAGTGATATTTATAACAGTTCTAGACTTCGTAAAATATTTATATGAAAAAGTTATTAGATGCTATACTGTCCTCTGAACAAAGAAATGATCTTTTATGAGTTAAAATTTGGAGGTGGTAAAAACGGAGTTCATCTGTTTCTGTGTCCTGTCTTTCCAGAAGAAACCCTGGCACTGGTTTAAGTGATTTAATCTCTAGCAAACATTAGAGAAGAGGAAATGAACATGGTCATTTGTTGGCTGATTCTTGGGTTGAGCTGAGGGTCAGCAGAATATTGTTGCTATACAATGATTTCCACATTTGCGTTACTTTATCTAGTCAAAGGACAGTTATTTCTTCTACCTGAATGCTTTGGCAAGTGACAACCTACTGAACTTGGCTCAAGCTTGATTCCCTCTCTTGGATCTGGTGCTGTCTGTCCCTGCTGCGCCCGGCTTGCATCCGATGCTGTTGCCTTTTCCTGCTGGTCAAGAGACTGTGTTTTATCAAACCTGATTCCACGGTGTGCCCCGGGAATTATTGCAGTCTAAATCAATAGTATAAGACTGTCAAGTTTTCTGTCACTCTTCTCTTTCCAGCCTCATTCCCACAGGTGTACTATGCTTTCACTTCCTAGCAGGTAAGCGTGGACTGTTGATAGTTGCTATAAGAAAGGAATACTGAGGTTTCACAGGCATGGGCTGTTCTTGCCAAGACTCATGAATCCTACCATGAGTATAAAAAAAGAACATCTTTTCAGAAACTTAATCATAGGTGAATCTTCAGATTCACATGTTTTTGTAATGAAAGTACTTGTGTTTGAAGTGACTTTTTGCCTAACCTGATTATTTGGATTGTTACATTGGAGAACATCTTGAGGCCTTTGTTCTTTGTTATTTGATATAGGGAAGCTGTATAAAAAGAGGAGGGAAATAAAACATACTTGCTGTATGCTGTTCAGACTAAGAATGAAGACCTTAGAGTTAACACTACCGGTGGATCCTCTTTGTTATATTGCAAATTAAAAAAAAAATTCTTTCCTGGAGAATGAGTTTTACTAACAACCTATATTTATTGTTGAGTTGAATATACATGTATGGAGTAAACAAATCTGTAGTATTATACTGTACAACCTCATTGTTTGTTGTGATTCATTTGGTTTACTCATTGAAGAGAGAGCAAGTTATCAATACATCCAGCATGGTACAGAGTCATGTTTCAACTGGCAGACAGTCAGCTTTTGTTTTCAATATTCTGTCCTGTTTAGTATTCAGAGCATGGAGGAGAACGTGATGTAAGGGAATTGGTTTGCTGTTTTACTGACTGACTCAGCCATTTAACTCTGTTCCCTCAAGGAATCAAAGACTTCAATAAAGGAAATACATTTTGCCAATAACTTTCTATGGAAATAAGTGCAGCTTAATAACTTTTTAAATTAGTGCTAATGTTATTGCACAGTGGAGAACACCTTAATTAAACTTGTCTTTTTTTTTTTTTGTTTCCTCTAAGTCTGTATTACTGATGCTGAAATCTTATGTAAATCTAACCTCTGATTTATAGTTGGAGATGAGAGGTTTTTTTTTTTTTTTAAGTTGAAACTTCAATTGAAAGGTGATTTCTTCCACTATTTCTTGTGGGAAAGCAGAATTTTGCTATGACTTTATTCCTCCTTATTTTTTAAGTAGGATAAGTGATAAGGTTAAGGCCAGACTTTATGCTCTATTTTCACAGAATTAAGTTTCTCTCAATGCTTCGTATTGTGCATTGCAATGTGTCTGATGGTCCCTGTTGCTTGCACAAAAGGGCTGTATGGGAAATGAGTTTTTAGTTAAATGTTGTTTTGAAAACCTAATAAAAGATCCTAATGCATGAATATTAGGGACCTAAACCCCAAAGTTTCTCTATAAATTGATTTAGAAAAATGCATCTGTGTAAAACTGGTGATATGACTGAATTATATCTCAACTGTCTACCTTCTTTTCATGGCAAAAGAAAGGAGCAGGTATTTGCAGTGGTGAATAATCACGTCTTTGGAAGACAATGGTACTGTGCTCATTAGGTAGAATTTGAAATAATAACTCAAGTTTAAGTAGCTTGTGTTGAATGTAGGAAAAGTTGGATCACAGAGATTATTTAGGGGGAAGCAAAAATTCTGCCTGGAAAGAGGACTGAGCTGAAGCTGATTTAGATTTCTAGTCCTGGTTGAGAATTGTGGTGTCCATCCATGAGAGGTGAGGGAAGGAAGGAAGGAAGGAAGGAAGGAAGGAAGGAAAGGGGGACTCAAGCATGGACAGCATTGTGAGCCTCTGAGGAGGGCTGTACTGGACCCAGGTTGACACCTGAGCACCATGGGAGAGATACCAGAATGGCAATGTAACACCAGTCCCTTTTTCTAAGTGAAACCCGAGGTAAGGGAAGAGAGAACTGTGGGTTGTCTGCTTAGATAAGCCTGTTGAATGAGATCCACTTGTGCATGTGAGCTGAGGTGAATGCAAGGGTGAAATCTTCTGGATCTTCTCTGAAGCATCTGTGAGGAAGAAGATATATAAGCAGAAAATTGATTTATGACAGCTGAAAGACTGCAGAATTTTGAAAACAATACAAAAACGGGGAAGACAAAGATACAACATGGGTTATGATTGGAAAGAAATCATTGAAGATCTTGATGAAAGCTATTCTGATAACATCAGTGCATAGCTTATATAGTTTACATAGGGTGGAGGTAGAGATCTACAGGGAGACGTTATAAATAGTGTCGTTTCTGCTTGTATTTTGAGTAATGTAAATCCAAATGTTAAAGGTACATTTTTATTCGTGAGGGTGGGGGGGTGGTTGTTTTTCAGGGTCATCTTCTGCCTTTCTGCTGAGAGTATGCCTGACAGAAGAGAAGGAGGAGAGGTGAGGTGGGGAGCAGCATGCTAGAAGCTCTGTAGTCACCAAAGCTGGAGGCAGGAGTAAGGAAAGAGGGGAGAGCAGATGTGGAGGCCTCAGGTTATTGCTAGGAAAGGGGCAATTTTGAGGCCAGTGGAGGGAAATGAAGGGGATGTTGGGGAGCAGTAGGGGCAGGCCGGCCCTTAAGGGGAGGCAGGCTGGGATGCTGGCGGGGGGCTGGAGTCAGGATCAGGTCTGGAGGCAGGGTCAGCCTCCATCTGGTGGTCCCCTGGGAAGGCCATGGTGATGAGGTAGGCCCAAGGCCAAGCCAAGGAGTCATGTCAGTGGGTGAGGATCGGGCTGAGTATGAGGGAGGCAGGAGACAGGGTGCTGACAAGTGCCACACAGCCACTACAGGGGCCAGGGGCGAGCGGCTCCCAAGGCAGGAGGGTCAGGACCTCCCTGCTGCCCTTCTCCATCACAGCTCTTTGCCACGAAGGGGCTGATCTTTGACTCAGCCAGCACATTGTACAGCAGAGGTGACAAACCCAGGTATTTCACTCAGAAATGTTAACATACTAATACCGTCTGTTATTCAAGTCACCTGGGATGTGAACACATATGTGCTGGAGACCAAATTAAAGCTCAGCAGCTACAGGAATTGTGGTGGCCTGAATTGTGCACATCAGGTCGCAGAAGGACTTGGTAAGAACCAAGGAGCATCCGTGTTGGGTTGCTTTATACAGCATTTTCACAAGGGAAGACAGAATTAACACTCAGGAATTAATTTTTAGATGATAATTAGTAGGTGGTGTGATAGCAAATACTGTGACTTCATTTCAAATGGTTAAGAGGAGGGAAATATTTAATTAAGTAAAAAAGGAAACAGAATCCAGAGTTTTGATTATGAAAGAAAAACAACAACAAATGTTTTCTTTTTAATGTATGAAGCTGCTTCTTCCCTCCAAAGAAAGCACAGGAACAAGGATAAGATGGGAAAAAGATGCTCATAAACAGAAGTAAATTCTAAAAGGCTTGGATGATGTGAATACATACCAAAGAGAGGAAGTCACTTAGCATAGCAAAAGGCAGCACTAGAAACTGGATTAAAATGCAGCAAAAAAAGAGAAAGTTCTGAATCACTATCAGGAAAAGCCTGACAATAAAATCTGTTAGCTACTGTTATAATTTCCCAATTTTATGATTATGAGGATCCCATTGCTTGGAACCTCTAAAACAGAATGGACAGCCATTTATTTGTGATATTCTAGGTGGATTTTTTTGAGCACTTGTCTTTTTAAGGGAATTTTAATCAAGTGTTTTCTTGTGGCTCTTAGGTATATAAAAATTGCCTGGGGAAATACAACTTTGGATAGAATTAGTATACCATTCTCTTGGGCCTCTCAAGAAATGTGTGAAGTCTGACAGATTTATTTAGAATGTGAAAAGTGTATATTTAGATTTATATACTGTATTTTCCTTCTATATTTTAATGTTATAGCTTACAGTTCTGAGACAAGCTCATTTTTACAGAAAGGTGAGTGAATTTGCACTAATTGATGAATTTACTTTACCTGTTAATAAAGATGGTGCAGAAAAAAAAGATGTCAACAGATGTTTGAGTGCTGTGTGTAAACTTTTCACAGACTAAAACAATTCTTCAACAAAAGAGGACACCATAGTCATGTATGGTGTATGTATGTATAACCAAAATGAGATCGACTGTGGCATACTCGATGTTGCATTTCAGATACATGGGTCAATGTGATGAAGTGTGTAAATTTGGATAGTATGTCTATGTACTTTGATATAGAAAGGATGAATTGAATCCGATCTACACAGACATCTGACAAAACATGTTTGATTGTAATATGCTCGAGGATCATATGTTATCTCTGCATCCCTTTTGACAGGCTTCTTTTTTTTCAGTTTGAGAATTTGAACCTAAGTAGACTGCTGCCTAAAGCTGCAATCAGATGTCATTATAAAATCTGTATTGCTCACCCAGTAGTTTCAGCTGCGTAAATTAAGCCCTGAGAACTTTCTGCAAACTGACCAGAAGGACTGTGATGATCTAGTCTGACTTCCTAATTATGTGCATTTAAAAATGCATCCTGTTCCTTTTTTCAAATCCTTTCTTTCTGCTAGAACATTTGGTTCAGGAAGATGTTCCTTTGTACTTAAGTCTTCAAATGATGGAGAGTCTTCTACATGTCTTGATGAGCAGGACCTAGTGGTGTATTTTTTTTTGTCTTTAAGAATTTTCATTTGAGTGTATTAGACTGCTGATGTAGAATAATGCTGTAGCCATGATGGCTCTTGGGTGTAAGGAGAGCGAGATTTGTGGGAGAAAATTAATACCTTGTATTAGACTGGTCTGTATGATTGGGCAAAGGGGAGAAGGGGGAGGGAGTTTTAGGCATGTGAGATGTTCAAGTTTGAGATAGAAGCATAAAATTTCAGAGTTAACTGCTAACTGGGGATAATTGTTCTTCATTGATATACGTTACAGTACTCAATCAGGCTGTGTTAGAGAATAGACTTGTGGAAAGTGTACATGGGTATTGGGGAGAACATGATAAAGCTTTTACCTATTCATTGGACATTCCTCTGGTATAATTTTATAATGTAACACAAAACTAAACTTTCTTGGGTTCATGAGTACTGCAATCCTCTAGGTTTATGAAAATTAGTTCCCAGAGATAGCTCCGAGAGATGGGGCTGGGAGGTCAGAGATGGAGCACTTTCATGGAAGTGTGCTCTTTGCTGTTAAGAAAATGTTTGTGCGAGTTGGTTGCCATGTGCAGTTGCTTGGTTTCATCCCTGTGGTTTTTGAGATCATCTGCTATGCTGGTTCAAAATCATATTATGTGCTGAGAAATAAATGTATTCAGGGATTTGGATGTGTCTGTCACAGAGGATGTTTATTGTGATGGCTATCCAGATGTTTGTATTTATTGTTCAGATAGTGTGTAGATGTTTGTGATAAACGGATTCCTGAGGCTTGTCAAAAAGTAGGAGATGGAAATGTTTGAAGGGTCATCTTGAGAGGCTGGGGAAGGATTTCAAAGTAGAAATTTCTCCCACTACAGGTTTCCAAGGTAGGAGAGTATGTGACAAATATAAGTGTAGAAGATGACATGAGGCGGTACCTGGATAGCTCATTCAAAGCTGCAGTCTCTTTCACAGCAGTGGTGTCCTTGCCAGACAAAACTGAAGGTCACTGGGGTTA
This sequence comes from Pygoscelis adeliae, assembly GCF_000699105.1. Classification (NCBI taxonomy): domain Eukaryota; kingdom Metazoa; phylum Chordata; class Aves; order Sphenisciformes; family Spheniscidae; genus Pygoscelis; species Pygoscelis adeliae. The sequence goes on from NW_008825557.1 coordinate 1,650,347, forward strand.
GCACAGTATTTTTTTTTAGTTTTTTCTATGGTCCTTAATATTATGGCTCTTTGAGCATCCTAGTTCTACCATACCATAGCTAAACTGGGTTGTGTCTGGTAATGTGTAAAGTATGTGTGTCTGTATGATGTTAAGACATAACTATTAATGACCTTACAGGCCAGGATTTACCTCTATTTCTTTAGGTTCTTCTGTTTGTTAACTGGATTGGAAAAACAGTCCATCTAGACAACTACACTATTTCTAACAGTGGCCTTAATCAGATGCCTAGGCGGAGACTGAAAATGGAGCAAGTGTATGTGGTAATTCCCATAATTATATATCTCAGAAATTTCCTGTACCACATGAGGGGGGGTGGAGGTTGTATTTAGCGTGTAGCATTTCTGTGCATATAATCTGCAGTAGATTTCTCTTCCATAAACTTGTCTAGTCTCCCAAGTAAATTTTTGGTACCTACAGTGTACTTTGGCAAGGTGTTGACACATGTCTGTTATCCGCTAATCTTGTTAAATGTTCTTGACATTAATTTGTTAGTTGGAGTTGAAGGCACGTAGTTAATGAGATAGTTTTTTAAATGTGAATTTATTGCCCTTAACCTGAAGAATGATTCAGTGGTGTGGACCGTCTGCTCCTATCTAGTTCTAAGAAAACCAGAAAGCTTTAGTTCAAAATAACTGTTTGTGCTGCAATTATGTATTGCCAATTTATCTTTCCAATCTCCATAAAGAAGTGGTATTTTCTTGTTTCTGTTCGGATGATGAACTGGGGGAGGGTACAGGTGTGTTGACCAAAAGATGCTGACGTACAAGTATGGTAATCAAGCATAGATTAGCTTGGAAAATAGAACTGAATGCAGTCTCGGCACATTCTCAGATGTGCCTCAAATTGAGAGGAGCATTTGCTAGCAGAAGGGCGGGGCCTTCTGGGGTAAATCAGGGGACTCCTGATTTCCTGGAAAAATGAGCTAACAAAAATCTCCAGACATTCAGCATAGACAAAAGCCAAGCCACACTTTCAGGCCAGAGCCCCATTCATCTTTACAGGCAAGAGACTGACTGGCTGGGTCTTCTACAGCAAAGGACCTGGGGATCCTGATGGAGAGCAAGTAGAGCGTGAGTTGGGGGAACGAAGGCTGGCCACATGTTCAGCTGTATTAGCGGGAGTGCAGCTAGCAGGTCAAGGGAAGTATTTATTTTCCCATCTGCTTGACGCTGGTGTGGCCACATCTGGAATACTCTACCCATTTTTGGGTCCCCCAGTAGAAGAGTGGTATCAACAAACTGGAAGAAGTCCATCAGGGACCCCTCAGATGCTTAGAGAGGTGGAAGATGTGATACACAAGGGGAGGTGGGGAGATCTGGGTTGGTTTAGTCTGGAGAAGGTTAAGAGGTTAACTGCTGTCTTGTAGTGCTTAAGGGGGACAGGGCTATAGAGAAGATGGAGCCAGACTCTTTTTAGAGGTGCACAAGAAAAGAACAGGAAGGAATAGTCACAAGCCACAACACAGGAACTTCTGACTAGATATTAGGAGGCTGGGGGGGAGGGGCCAGGACTTCAGAAAGAGCATGGGAGCAGGTTACACAGAGAATCCGCAGTATCTTCATCCTTGGAGATACACGAAGCTTGTCTGGACAAGGTCCTGAACAGCATGATGTATCTTCAGAGCTAGCCTTGCTTTGAGAAGGAGGTTTGACTAGATGAGTTCTAGAGGTCTCATCCATCCTAAATTTCTCTGTTTCACGGCCCTCACAGATAAGGTAGATGGAGTATGGACACAATTCTGCTTATTAATTAAGCTAGATAAATTTTTGTGGAAAATATTTTGTAAAATTACCTAGTTTGGTGAAATAATGTTGTAAACGTTATCAGAACCCAGAATAAAATGGATACTTTGTTCTGGATTTTGTTCCAACTTCTATTGTTATCCTTTCTATTCCTTGAATTTAAGCCAAACTAGTCCTGAAACATGTTGCCACAGTGTGTCATGGGCATATATCTTGTATTTGCCAGATGCCAAACAGAAATTACAGTCTCTTAGTTTTGCTTGCGTTTCCATCACTGAGAAGAATAATTTGAATTTCTTTTAAATTCCATTTTTCAGAGAAGGGAAAATTTTATTATCTCTGAAACCTCCATGCATTCTTTTTTTTTTTTTATTGGAACTGATAGAAACTGAGAAGGGCATGCAGAAGTTATGTGTGTGGGGAAAAAGCTGACATTTGCACAACCAAGGAAGGGTTGTATGATCACATTGTCTCCTTAGCAAGTGGGATAAAACGGAACATGAATGTCAACCTTGGAAAGATGAGAGTAGGTTGGAGGAACATGTATTTTGCTGATGCTTCTGTTAGTTCAAGCAGCTCTGCTGTAGCCTCCTCAGCTACTCTTTGCTGGCAAAATGTCCCGGTGTAAGGTTGTTGGCAAACAAAGCTCTTCAGTGCAACGCTTTTGAGGTATGAAAAAGCTGTTTCTGGTAGCTTAATTTACATGTGGAGAAGTTTTGCAAAATGAGAAAGCTGGTTTCTTGGAGTAAATAGTTCTTCTGACAAATAGTTCTCGGGGTGCACAGTTGACATGGGGTGGAAAAGATGATGTAGATGCAGAGGAGGAAGACAGGAGCTGTGCTGTAGGAACTGATGTAAATCCATTCAGTCCAGCACAGTTTGAACTGCCGATGTACACTGTGAGTAAGAGCTGTACCTCTATCTACATGTTAGCAGCAGTTACCTCTAAAACTTCCCTCAGTTTTTGTTTCTGGAAAGGCACTGGTAGCTGAGGTTCCCACTATGGGCAAGGATCACTGTGTGTGCAGCTCTTCTAGGCATAATTTTCATGGTCACCCGCACGAGCCATCATCAGCTTTCTTGGCTGGAAGCTTTGCTTGCGTAGCTTTCAGGCATGACTGATCTCCTTGTGGCTCTGGCAACCTCAAGGAAGTAAAGCCATGGTGCCACTGTGTACTCTGCATGGGAGATGGCCCCAAACAGTGGTGGCACGAGGGACAGCAAAACATAGCTGACCTAGCTGTATCGTGTCTATGCAGCCACTCAAGACTGAGAGGAGATCAGTGAAGTCTGCCACGCAGAAGAAACAAATACAATAATATAAATCTAGCTGATGACTGTCAGCTAAATTCTACAGCAAATCTCAGGTAGTAGGAGTAGGTACAAAGAAAATTATTGCAATTGCACTGACAACCTCATCTCAGAGGAGAGAGCTTTTATTGGGGTGTGATATTTACTGCATTTAGGACAAACATGTAGCAGATGCTTTCTTTCCTAGTATGGCATAGTCTGTAAAAGGTTGACAATTTTTTTCAACAGTAAAGAAATCTACTATTGCTATGAGGAACTTTTAAGTAGTTACATTTTTCTGCATTTCTTGATATCTTTTCGTTCTTCTGTCTAAAAACTAGGAGAGTCTGATCCCCCCCTCCCCCCGCCCCGAATATTTGTTCCCCTTCGTTATCAAAATACTTATTTTTCTTTTCCTCTCAGGTGGCCAGTTTGACCTTTTTGGAAGCTGTCTTCCGTTCTATATTTTGGCAGTCAGTGTGGTACGCTTGAATTACTTCATATAAATCGGAATTTGCCTTGGCTCACTGCCTGTTATTTTTGTCCCATCCCCTCTACTCCCTGAAGAAAACCAACGCCCAAACTCTCTGTCCTTGCAAAATGTTTTACAGTCCTGACAAAGAATCTTGAATGTGCTTCTCTGGACAATGAAAATATTTAAAATTTCAGACTTAATGATACAGAAAATATTTCTAACTTATAATGAAATACTCTGTAAGTGGAATTGAATGACCCGTACATTATTGGTAGTGTTTCTGGTTTTTAAACAAGTGGCAGACCAACGAAAGGTAAATGCCGTGTTGTGCTTGTTTGATTATAAAGAATGAGAAATTTGTTTGGTAAATGTATTAGCTGATTTTGGAAATCTAATATTTGATTCTATGAGGCGCTGAATTGCTGCACAACGAGCATGTACACAGGGTAGTCTGCACTGAGTGACAGCAAACAGAATCCTTACAGACACTGTTTTACTTGGAATAACTTCAGCTTTAAGAAAATCAAAGAACATCTAAGGTTGCTAAGTGACAGCAAAACATTTATCCGTTATTTAGAAAATCAAACCGGTTTATGCAATGAATAGTAAAGGACAGCATATATTGTGTGCCACCCACATGCCGTATAGGACCATTCTTGTACACGATGAAGACCTGCATAATTCAGGAGAGTAACCACAGCTATCCATCCCTATCTTAGTACTGAGATTCTCTAATACTATTTATTTAGTCTTCTTACTCAGAAGAAAATCTCTCGAGTAATTCACTATAAATGAACATTCTCCGTCTCTGCTCTGAAACACAAGTAATATTCTTCTTTGTGTAGGTAGGTACTGGAAGAGGAGGCAAGGTGGGGGAGAAGGAGGGGAAATGGAGTGAGAATTGCTGTTTATAACTGGCTATTTGCTTTGCAGGCTTATTCTCATCACTGATGTGAGATGAAGCTCATTAACAGCCAGTGATGTGGCACAGGCTTTTCATTTTTCTGGAAGGAGAGGATAATGACGGGTTCAGGCTAAGGCTCTGTGCCCTGCCCTTGACTCTCGCAGAAGAAGTGTGCTTGTGGCTTTCCCAAGTCCAGCCGTATGGATAAAGCCCTCCCCACCACCATGGGTGGTGGTGGTAAGCTGGGGTTGCAGCAGGGTTGGTCAGGGACGAAGGCTTGGGTGGCTCTTGAGTCTCGCTTGGCAGTAGAGTGAGAGTTGTTTCAAGTGTTGTTAGATGCTGTCCTGCCGTTTCTAAGGCTCATTTGGGAAGAGGAAAGCCTGCTGTGATGGGTTGACCGGTACCCCTGCACAGCTGAGCTGGGAGACCCTGCAGAGGAGGTGCAGGAAGGGAGTCCCTGAGCTCGACACCTTTGAGCACACTACTACGGTTAGAGGATTTGGGAAGGTGGGGAGACCAGGGAGATGGCAGTTAGATTGGCACTTAACCAACTACCTTTCAAGGCAGAGTGAAATCATATGAAACGAAGTCTAAAAAAAAAAATAAATCAAAAAACATGTAAAACGCATACATGTTCCTTTTGTAGGCATGTGGAGCTTCGGTTGAAAACTTGGTTTGATGTGCAAGTGGATCTGTTAAATGTGGAGGGCCTTGAACACATGGCCTCTTTGAATTGCTAGGAAGTTATTGGTAGTTGAATTTTTATTGTCCTGGAAGTGGTGTGTTAAATTGAGCATCGCTGTAAATGTGTTGACCTGTTGTATCGTCCAGGTTTGGTTGTGGCTGAGCGTATGGGCAAGTGGGATGAATTATCCTATAGCAAAACTCAATTCATGATATCAGAAAGTTAGTCTCTGGCATAATTTCTACTCTTTTTTCCTTTTTTTTTCCTTGACAAAGAGCCTGGCAGGACAAGAAACAAAGTTCTGTTCAAAGAAGCGTGTGAGAAGTTGGTTGGAAAAGGATTTATTTGTACCTTCATTTGTGTTCATTCAGGAGATGCAAATTTATCTCCTGACTGAAATGGAAGGGAGAGACAGCTGTTTGAGGGAACACTCATCGGGTTATTTCTTTTTCCGCTCTTCTCTGCTCTCAAAAAATACAGTTTTGGCTAAAGTTGTCTAAAAGCAGCTGCTGCTGTGGAAGGCATTGGACAAAATGGCATGGTTTTGAAATAACAAAGCTGCTTATTTTTAAGAAGTGTTCAGGGACTTAAGTCATGTTTGGTGCTGCAGATCATATACATTGGAGCTGAGAATTCGGGGCATGGCTCTTCGGTTGGCTCCTCCCTACCCATTTCTTTTTGTAGTCTGCATAAGAAATATTTTATCTAGCTCTCTCTATAATTGCAGTCATCACCTCCTGCTATTTTCCTAAAATACCCATATGGTCTGAGAAAGGGTAATTTCACACTACAGTGTGGGAGAAGAGAAGAAGCAATGCTGTTGCTTGTGTGTCGTGGTTTAACCCCAGCCGGCAACTAAGCACCACACAGCCGCTCACTCACTCCCCCCGGTGGGATGGGGGAGAGAATCGGAACATGGGTTGAGATAAAGACAGTTTCATAGGTAAAGCAAAAGCTGCGCATGCAAGCAAAGCAAACCAAGGAATTCATTCACAACTTCCCATGGGCAGGCAGGTGTTCAGCCATCTCCAGGAAAGCAGGGCTCCATCAC
>NW_008825557.1:1656748-1663109 GCF_000699105.1 Pygoscelis adeliae
TGGCTGGTGGGGTGGGGTGAGAAGCAGAAAAGGCCTTGACTGTGTGTAAGCACTGCTCAGCAGTAACTAAACCACCCCTGTATTGTCAACACTGTTTCCAGCACAAATCCCAAACACAGCTCCATACTAGCTACTGTGAAGAACATGAACTCTATCCCAGCCAAAACCAGCACATTGTGTTAAGGTCAGGGGCTTAATGATACTTGCACAGATCCAGCTCCAAGTGTGAAGATGTGCAACCTGCGGTTATTTCTTTGCTATATTTCTAAAATTGCCACAAGGTGGCAATGGTTCAGAATGTTATTCGTCCAGTACCAGCTCCTTGGCTGACTGCACTTGCGGGGAATAGGGTCAGCCGCAGGCTGTGGTTGCAAGCCAGCATCCACTGTGCTCTGGGGCATGGGGGGAGAGGCTGGTTATGGCTGACACACAGGTCACATTTTAAGCTTTTTCATTTTAAAGGCCAAAATTTTGTAGGAGACAGTTGTGCTGTGAGTTATGTCTTTGCCAGCTGCTATGGCTGAATATGTTTAGGGCAGTAGTGAGCTGCTCTGTGTACTTAGGCAGTGAGAAGCAGAAGAAAATGCTCATAAATCTGGCATCAGACTTTGCGAAGCTAGGGTTTTATTTTTTTCCTTCTTTCTTTCAAAGAGAAGGTAGACAGTTATTACTGTTACAAATAAATAGATGCTTCATTTTTCCTTCAAAATATTGGAGTTTATTAATTAATGAAGTAAAACCTGTGACATTGGAACAACTCCCTAAACTGTCAGATCTGTTTGAAATGCAACTTCTTATAAAAATAGGAATTTAAACTCTGTGTAAGATCCATTTATTGAAATTGTTTAAAGGTATGAGTGGAGCTAAAACAGAAATGCCTCTAGGTTTTCATACCCAAGTTTAACTTCAGAAGGGAAAAAGCAGATCTTTAAATTAGTGCTGAAAGAGGGATATATTGGGATATATAAGACTTCTTTGAAACGTTAAATGCAAGGTGAGAATTTTTTTTAATAGGTAAGTGCTTGAGGCTCTTTTGATACCTTTGTATTACTCTGTAAATTGTGAAAAGTTAAATTGCTACTGCAACTTGGAAAAAACTTCTTAATTTAATTAAATAGCTCTTTGAGAAGTTTATTCTATCTTAAATATATGTTTTCATTCTTTGATAGCCTACTAAGGTTAGCAAATGTAAAGTAAAAAATAAACATTACCTTTTGTGAAAGGCACAGGGATGGAGGGGAAGAGAAATTTTTACCTGTTGTGTGGCTACAATAAAGAAAAAGCAAATTTGAGGGCAAATAATCTTGTTTTCCCTTAAAGTTGTCTTTGCTTATCTTCAGTCATTCTGCAGAATGCAATCAAACCTGATATTCTGAGTCGCTGGAATTTAGTTATACATTTTCCCATGAAGCAGCAGTAGTTATTTATGAAATATCACACAGAGTTACGACAAAAGATTTCAGACCCCTGAGAATGTGAAATCCAAACAAGCAATACAAAACTGAAGCAGGTTGATGGAAAGCAACAGAATCAGTGAGGCTTTGCTGCACACTTCAGGTGATATTCAGATTACATTTGGGGGTACGTGTAGTAATGTCAGTTTTGATTTTTATTTTAATTTTGCCGTTCATGGTTCTTTCTGTTAGAATTAAAATGTGCACACAGAGGCACTGACAGTAAAGATGTCAAGTAGTGAGGGACTGAAAGCAAAGGTCTGACGTGTATGGGTCTTGCACAGAGGAAAGGGCACGTGCAGTGGAAAGGTAATCCTACTGCAGAAGGATTTTGAGCTCCTTTATGTGAACTCCTACTAGAGAGAATGTGGCCAGGCTTATTGCCCTTAAGTTTAAGCATTTCACTTGGGATTCTAGTTGTGCATGATGTCCTCATCTCTTGTTCCTTGTTAACCAAGATGCACAACTTCAAAGGTAGCCCAGACTTGGACAGGTTGAGCTGTTTGGCAGTGTCCAGGAGTTAATGTCCTGTACAGACGCCTGTTGCTCTGCATTTGCTATTATGGCATTCTAATGCAATTAGACTTCCCTTTTTTCTCCGCATTTCTAAGCTACTACTTTCACTGTTAGGTTTGTTTTGTTTCATTTTTAAAGGCACTTGGCTGCAAATTGAAGAGTGTTAATGAATCCATTAAAAATGACCAACATAAGAAAAAAAAATGAGTGAGAATTCACTGTACACTCAATATCCTGACAAAAAAAAAAAAAAAAACAGAGGAAATTATGCTACGGCAGACTAGTATAAATTATTCTGTATCTTGGCAGTTAACACAATGGTGTCTCTATGTGACAGTACTTGAGACCTGTAAAATAGACTTCAGATCACCCTTTGTGCAAGGTGTAGCTTTTCATATTTTCCATTGGAATTATTAGTATTTTTTAGTTTTGCAGGAGAACTTTATTCCCCTAGACATCCAGATTTTGTACTAAAACATAAGTAATTTAAGAAATGTACAGTAATCCTAAAATGCCACTCAACCCTTAGAATTACTTACTACTTGAAATAGTAAATATGAAAGCCATACATAAATATTTTAAAGTCATTTCAGTTTGCTGAACTATGATGGTTAGAAATTAGGAAGTCAGAATTAAATTTATATTTCATTGCCTTATTCATAATGTTTTTGTTTGATATGTGGGTAATAGACAAGCAAATCACCTGAAGAATGAAGTCTGCAAGCATGAAAACACATTTCCATAATTGCCTTGGCAGGAAGCCCGCATGTTCTTGTGGCAGAGCTGTGAATATTCCATGGGATGAAGGAGCTGCTTGCACAGCAGTGGTGCACCGGCTGCGGGAGCACTCGGCTTTTTTTTTTTTAAGTTCGCTACGAGAACAAGTGTGTGCTGAAGAAAACCGCAAACCATCCTTAATGATAGGCGTTTTCCAGTATCTCAGCTTGTCTAATATCTTTAGAAAATGAGAGAAGAATACGGGGAATCAAATAAAGGGAAAGACCTGTCCTGCATATCTGGGAATAAAGTTTGATTACTGTTAGAAGCAGCTAACCTTTCTGGTGCAGATTCTGTGCAAGGAATGGATGTCTGGCAGACAGGTGGATAGATGCCATATTTGTATCATGTCTGCACATACACCAAAAACTTCTCTCCCATTGATTTTTAACTAGCAGTGGTACAGGCTGGCAATGTGTCAGTGTTGGGCTGCTGCTGTCAAGAGCTCATGCAGGAAATTTTTCCAAGTCACAGCAACGTCTGCTGAAGTTGGCTTGCCTCAGCAGGAGGCCTTTTCTTCTGTAGGGGTTTCTTGGGTCTTGTTCTGTACTGCTAATCATTTCGTTAAGATGAGGAACAGAATTATCATGTATTTTTAACTAGCTTGGATTTCTTTCAAGCACATAGTTCTTTGGCTTTGCATTGCTAATGCCTACATTTCGCCATTTTTCAGAGGATTTCTCATATCAAGTATTTAGATGGCATCTATACTATTGTTTTCTGTGAAAACAGAACAGCTTTCAGGTTTGCGTTCGATTTGGAGAGAGTTTTGCAGTAAATTGCTACTTGTTTCACAGAAGCGCATGACTCGACAAACTTAGCAAACTTTATGTAGGATGAAAATCCTCCCTTGATATGAAGGAAATGGAGATTGTCCAAGGTAGGCACATTATCAGGATAACAGTGATTTTGCTAATCTTGTAACAGTGTTGTAGCTTAAAAGGCTTCAAAGTGTTGACACTAGAGACCTGAAAGCCTAAGGTCACCATACTTACTGTAGATGCCAAAAAGTTCTTCTGTAAGAAACGATGATGTGATCGGGGTAATGTTATTTGTTGCAGGTTAGCCATTACAAATATAACTTTCTGCCCTCTGGAAAAATATTTTCAATTTCTGGCTATACATTTATTTATTTGTTTGTTTTTAACTAAGCGAAATACAGGAAGGATGAAAAAACTTTTCAATCTGTTGTGTTTGAATTTTTGTAATGTTAAAGTTCAGGAATACTCACTGGAATAAAGGCTTTATATTAGTTTTAAAGTTCTGGGAAAGCAAAACAACTATTTTTAACTGTTGCTTTGTTATATTAGTATGTTAGTGGCAGTCTCCTTCGATGTGACATTCTAACTTCTCACAGATTTGTTAAGCAGAAATAGCTTACTAAATATTTCAAGAGTTGATAGGAAGCTTGGCAAAAGGCCTGTGTCTGGATCCCTGGAGACCTTTCAGATTTTGCCTTTTCCATAACATTAAACTTTGATAAAAAGTAGTTGATTTCAAGGTTTAATCATGTAATGTTCTCTACTAGGAGTTTGTTTTCAAAATGCGCTCAATTTTGATATGAAATCCACCAAATGTAATTTGATATCAGTCTTGGAGCCTTGTGGCTGCTGTTCCCCAAGATTAGTTGTTTCACATCATTCATAATGGTATAACATCAGTGGCTATAAGTCCATTTTTTTCATAGGGAGCATGTTTCATCCATTTTCTTCACAGTGAGCATGCTTATTAAAACATGCCAATGGTAGCACCTAGATTACTCCAAAAAATGGAGACTCAGTTGTTTTTCACTTATTTGAAGGCTGAAAAAAATAAAAATATTTGAAGACTGGAGCTAAGAGCTGAATTTTATTAGCTGGTGCTGCTAATGGGGAATGTCAGCCATTTTATTCAGCATATACATAAAATACTGCTCCGAAGAAGTACCCATGCAGACTTACCTGTAGCATCCCAAGGACGCAGGGGAAAGATTAGAGGCTTAGTTGCATGCTGAGTGCGTGCATGACTTGCTGCAGCAGCCTGGCTTGCCCAGGTGGGACTCTGAAGAGCCGCAGCTCACTAGGGAGCCAGCTGGCCAGGGAGCCTCTACCTTTTCTTCCCTGTTCACATCTTCCAAGTGTGTGTAGTGCTGCATATTTTTACTTCGAGACTAACTGTATTTATTATTGCTCTTTCCTCTCTCCTTTTTTTCTTGCATAGCTCAATAAGCAGCAGCTACAGATGCTGAAGGAACGTTTCCAGGCCTTTTTGAATGGGGAGACGCAAATCGTAGCAGATGAAGCGTTTTGCAATGCTGTGCGAAGTTACTACGAGGTAAGTTATGTGCTTTGTTTTCTGTATTGTTTAAAAAGTTCATAGGATCTCTTTTAATGCAGATACAAGGAAATAAATTTTAAGTTTCAAAGGCTGTGAACTTCCAAGCCTTCTAGAAACAGCTTCCTCCTACTCCAGCTTTGCCATTTTAAAAGTTGAAATCTACTGCCTGGGCACAAGGGATAAACTGAACTGAAAAATACCCACCCTTTTTGAAGAAGGAAAAAAAAAAAAGACAAAAGGAAAAACCCCTGGTGCTAAAAGTCTTTCTGGCGGCATTTGATACAACTAGGTACCGCTATCTTTGTCTCCATATGTCTAAGTTACCACTTTTAATCAGTGCTTCAGTTGTAAGTTACCATCTTGAGAAATACGTCTTCTGATTTTTAGTTACCGTGCAGAGTTTTTTAGAGGGGAACCGCCTGTTCCCTTCTTTCCGCACCTCTGGGCCAGCTCTCACATTCTGCTGTGACCTTCCAGGCACGTTCAGTGGCTACGGCCACCAGTGCAGATCTTTAGATGTGGTTTTAATTGCCTAAGGGACAGGTCCCATTCCAAACTAAGAGGACAGTTCACTGTCCTTTTTGTAACATCAGCAGCACATGGCTAGAGAATTTATTACTTACTCTTAGCAAACGGTACGGCGAATTCATTTTGTCTCATCTAACTTCAAACTTGCTCAATGAATCACAAGGGCTGTATGTTAAACTTGTATTTCTTTTGAAGGGTCTTCCTCCATATTTCACTTTACCGCATCTTTTTCCAAATTTTTTAGCTTTATTTATTATATATTATTTGTCCTTTTTCTCTGTCAGCTATTCTTTGTTAGTGAATGAAACCTTTCTTCATGGAGATCTGACTTATGTCCTAGCTTGGTTTTATCGACATTAAATTATGTTGCACAAAAAAAGAAGAGATGGGGCGGACAAATGGTTTCCCTGTTGTACAGAAATGTGAGAACTCAGTGTGAGTTCCTCCAAATCACGGTCTAATTAGTACTGCAGCAGTTGAAATGAAGGAAATCTCATAAAAATGCTTGTGAAATGTTGGAGGTGGGTCTAACTTAGTTTACAATTGTCCTGGTTTCAGCTGGGATAGAGTTAATTTCCTTCCTAGTAGCTGGTACAGTGCTGTGTTTTGGATTTAGGATGGGAACAAAATTGATAACGCACCGATGTTTTAGTTGTTGCTAAGTAGTGCTTACACTAGCCAAGGACTTTCCAGCTTCCCATTCTCTACCGACTGAGAAGGCTGGAGGTGCACAAGAAGCTGGGAGGGGGCACAGCCAGGACAGCTGACCC
>NW_008825557.1:1663195-1666731 GCF_000699105.1 Pygoscelis adeliae
TCACTTGCTTTGTATATTCTATTATTATTATTATATTTCAATGATTAAACTGTTCTTGTCTCAACCCATGAGTTTTCTCACGTTCACTTGTCTGATTCTCTCCCCCATCCCACCGGGGTGGGGAGAGTGAGCGAGCGGCTGTGTGGTGCTCAGTTGCTGGCTGAGGTTAAACCACAACAACAAATCTGCAGGTGAAACAAGAGAATATGAACATTCACGAGGCACTACGTAGGGGTGCAAGAACAGTACAGAAGTTGTTAGAAAGTAATCCTTTTTTCTGTATAACTAAGGAAGAAGTTAAGACTGGGAGGAAGGACAGTTTGGAAGATGGTGCAGGGCAAGGCTGAGCTAGTTAGCTGCCCAGCAGTAGGTTTCAGAGGAGTGGGATGTCTCAAGATGCTGAACATGGAGTAGAATTGAAAAGGACATAATGTTTATGGTTCTTTCTTTCAGCAAGCTGTGTAAGAAGCTTGATGTGTTAGAGGAAGTAGCCTGCCCTTTGGAAAGGACATGATAGTGAATAAAAATTATTTTAAAATAAATGCCTAAACAGTAACTGTCCTGTTAAGATTTACTTTGTGTCTCTTGTTAATGAGATTTTTTTGGATGAATCGAGAACTATGTTTTTCAGCATATCTGCTGTTGCAATGAAGGGCTACGCTTAATAATCGAAGATAGCCCTATAAGATGGAAGACTCATTCTCCAGGTATTTTCAGCCTTTCACCACTTTGAATTAAGTGTACAAATGTTCTAGCTGTCTAGTTTCAAACAGATGATTCCAAAGATCTTGGCATCACTGTCAAGGCTATAATGACACCATGGGCTAATGGGATCTTCATCCCGTATTAATACACCATGAGCTCATCTACTAGCTGTAATTTGGTTCTTAAGTGTTTTTTTTGTTTATTCCACCCTCCAATTCCATTTTCCATTCTTTCCAGAGATTTCCTTCCAGGCTTGCACAACGTTTTCCAGTTGTGCGGTTTCAGTCAGCATTTGCTAGTCATTTATAATTTCTTTTTAGGATTGGTGTAGATAGTTACCAGTATGCAGTATTAGATTTAATGAACACTGGAATGGTGGAATCCATCTGGAGACTTAGTTCAAGCTACTGCTCCTCTTCAATGCATTTTAATCAAATTTTATGTATCTTACCATGTATTCTTATATCATCACTTAATGTGTCTCTTGTGCCTTTTTCATGTGCTTCGTTACCTGCTTGTTGAAAATATTAATCTCATGCGTTTTTTGTGTGTTCTGTTGCTGCTGTGCTCTGATGATTTCTCATCTCTGTCTTCTACACATGATCCAGCACACCTCCTGTTCGATGATGTTAGTAGTTTGAATTATGGACATCTTGCTTGTTTCTGTCATACAGCATCTCATAAGCTTCAGTGTTAATTTCCTTATACTTTAGTTGCTGAGCTACAGTTCAATTTTATCTGACATGGAAGGAAACAAATACGTGGTCTGCACAGTAATTATTTTACTCTGAAAATTATTAATTTCCCTTTAATCCTATGCAGTAGTTACGGTTTGAGACTTATTACAATATTGCTTGCAAAGCCAGGCTTTTCTCATTACTGTAGTTGATTTTCCACACCCAACTCTCTAACTCTGAATGTGAAACAGAAGGTTTGTTTTGGACATGTGACTTAAATCCTGTATCACTAGTTGCAGGTGTTTTGAGTCACTAAATTTGTCTATAATTACTGGGTTTGTTCAGAATTTGTCCTCTTAAGAATCTAAGAGCAATTTCCTAGGATTTAGAAACTTATAGCTCAGCCTTTGATTTACTTTTATAGAAATATTTGCTGAAAGAGTAATCTGTTTACTAAATAAATAAATACGAATTTCACTGTGTAAGAGAGTCATACTCCTGTGTCAGGACTACTTGGGAAGGTTTACACTGGTCAGTTTTGTTGCCTTATACTCCAGCATTATGTCTTTTCTAATGCTGCTGCGGTTTTTAAGACTTTCTATTAATATTCTGGCATTGTTTTTCCTTTATCTTAAAAATCTAATAGGAAAACAGTTCATAGGAAAAGTTGCATAAACTCTTCTTTAATTCTCCAGAAATGGTTATTTTAGTGTTCTGCATAATATCCCCCTAGCATCCCACCACGCTTCCTGAAAGTATCACTGAAATGTAGCATGATTCATTTTTGTATACATATAATAAGATTGTCTCAAGGAATTATTTCCTCTTCCATCCCAGTTTTAGAGAAGGTATGGAAATGTTTACAGTTCTCTTTCTGTAATCATTCTCTCAGAACTAACACAGGATTTTTTTTTTTTGTGGAAAATTCCATTACAGACATTGAGCCAGATTCTAATTGGTAGAACATCAGATGTTGGTGATGCTTTTTGGATAAAGAGAAAAATTCAATCACATGGCAATTTATTATGAGTAATTATATTGGACACACTGCTAAGTGTAAAATTAAGTGAGAAAGTGACTTATGAAATAAAGTCTTTCTTGCATAATTCAACTCAGTTTTTTAAAAAGTTATTAGTAAAATAGTAGATAATCTTTCATTCATCAATTCTTGCATGCTCTTTCATGGAGATTGGGAAATGCTCTTGTGCAGAGCCCTAAGAGGTTCATTCGCCACCTTTAATATACATACCTTTAATAGGTATATATATACCTTGGGCTAAACTCACAGTACTAATTCTTTATTCTTGAATGTATGCAGTCTTAGATATGAATAAAATGGGTGCAAATAACTGTAATGAACGTTTGAAGTACTGTAAAAATGTTTTCAATATTGTAATGATTGTAAGTTCTCAGGTTTTCAACTCTCTGCTGAAAGCATTGTGTAGCTGCAAGAAATCTTATGTACTGGTGTTTTTCCTGTTTTTCTTGCTGCTTCATTTTAAATATGTGGTTCTAAGCCATAATTACTGCATGCTGCTTAAATCTGAATGTTAAATGTAGGATCTGTGGCAGTTAGCATTATGAGGGGTTTACAGAATTTAAAATCAGACTTAGTTCGACTGTACCTGTTTCCCTGTGATACAGAGATCGTATTTAAATTAATTTCTATTTAAATTCAGGTGTTGTAGTCCTTGGCAAATTAAATTGTTGTCTGCCACAGTCAGGCAATAGGAAAGAACTGAGGTATGGCCAATAGCAAAAATTGATGTGGCAGGAGATTCATGTACAAACCTAGCTAAAACCAGGCACTGCCTGGCTGGGGGGAGGGTTTAAAAAAAGTGAACTAGAAGTAGAAAAAAACCAAAAGCAACAATGAGAAAGAGCAGACGTCCCATGTTGTAGAATCATAGAATGGTTTGGGTTGGAAGGGACCTTAAAGATCATCTAGTCCAACCCACCTGCCATGGGCAGGGACATCTTTCACTAGATCAAGTTGCTCAAAGCTCCGTTGAACTTGACTTTGAACACTTCCAATGATCATAGAATCATTAAGGTTGGAAGAGACCTCTAAGATCATTGAGTCCAACCATCAACCCAACACCACCATGCCCACTAAACCATGTCCCTAAGCGCCTCATCTACCCGTCTTTTAAA
>NW_008825557.1:1668102-1668426 GCF_000699105.1 Pygoscelis adeliae
CTAGCTCCTCCGCCAGCTCTCTCAGCACTCTCGGGTGGATCCCATCCGGCCCCATAGACTTGTGAGTATCCAGATGACGTAGCAGGTCGTTGACCGCATCCTCTTGGATTATGGGGGGTTCATCCTGCTCGCCGTCCCTGTTTTCCAGCTCAGGGGGCTGAGTACCCTGAGGATAACTGGCCTGACTATTAAAGACTGAGGCAAAGAAGGCATTAAGTACCTCAGCCTTTTCCTCATCCTCGCTGACAATGTTCCCCCCCGCATCCAATAAAGGATGGAGATACTCCTTGGCTCTCTTCTTGTCATTAATGTATTTGTAAAAAC